>NC_135880.1:195162385-195281016 GCF_964194155.1 Cetorhinus maximus
TTTTTTAAAAATTGTACAGTAGATCTTGGTAATGAGGTTTGTTCAATGCATCTCCCTGCTGAATGGCTCTTTCAAATGAGATGCACAGTGTGTTGCTGCTAAGTATGATTTGCTGAATTTTCAATTTGTATATGAAACTTAGGCAGCCAAGGTTGGCAATGCCAATAAAGGTGTTTGAAGAAAATTGGGGATGGGGCTGGAAATGTGGTTTAGTGGTAATGTTGCTGGACTAGTTATCTTCCCCCCCACCCCAATCCACTCACTGTTCTTTTCCTAGGTGAGGCTGCTAGTGGTAGAGGATAAGTAGTGTAGCTGAGTATTTGGAAGGGTGTGATAGATCCAAATCTGATTTTAGCACTTATGCCCCAGAAACTAGCGGTGCATGAATGGTCATAAATGAATATAGAGAGATATCTCTGCCCATCTTGCATTCCAAACTTTACGCTCTGCTCCTTAAAGCAAATGGACAGAAGTTATTTTGTAACCATTACGTTCAAAGGCACTTAGAGACAGATGAAAGTTTGCATATATGCGTAGAAGTTCATTTTCTTGTCTTTGGCTGGTAGTGTAAAGGTCTCCTGATGCACTTGGCATGGCTTCCAGCTATCTACAGGGAAGAGGGCCTTCCTTGTTTGTTGCACTGAAGTGTCTTGACCACCCTGCTCTTCCTATGACAACCACTAGACCTGGCTCCAGGATGACCATTTTTTCTTAATCCTTCCCGGATCTTAAACTGTTGCAGTAACATGTAGTTTCTCCCACTAATGGGTGTGCCACCAATTGCCGAAGCTTGCCAGCAATATGTTTAATGAGGTTTTGGTGGGCAGTACATGAGCCATTCTCACTTCCCCAGAGAGGCCACTCACTTCAAGCAAAAGAGTGACCCCATTTTTGTCTACTTTTATAAATATTAACAAAAGCATTAATTGTTTTCCCAGAGTGAACTTCACAAGAATTGTTCAGGAGCTGCTGGACATGGAAACACAAGTCACCGTGACAATGACACATGGTGTGACTGGGCTCCATTTGGTGAGAACCTCCATTAACCAATTCTGTATGTGGATAAAAAAAGCAAAATGAATCATCAGACTTGTTTCCACTTGCGTGAGAGAGGCTGTTCCTTTTTGCCTCCCCTCTTTTATTTCAAATATTCCACTTTTTTTCTTCAAGCGTCTATCGCTGGTGACCCAGTGCTTATTTTGTGTCATCCAGCAGGTTGTGGTCATGCTGGTATCAGCCCAAAATTTACTCTGTTAATTAAATGCAGTTTCACAACTTGTTGCAATGTATCTGAGCTCATGATCTAGTTAACCCAGTACATAACCACTGCACTACCTATCTATTTTAATTATCCTCCAACTGGCATCTTGACTGAGATGTGCATCTGCAGAGTATGCGTTCCACAGTTGTGCTAGGTGTTTACTCCAATAAGCCATCAGGTCCTGTTCCATCCTCTATTGCATAAGCAAGTCAAACTTGAGTTCAGGTCGACCTGCACCAAAGAGTTGAATCTAGCACAGATTTTGAAATGTCATGGGTGTAACCTACTATAATGCACCAGGCCATTGTGGAGCATTCAATGCTGTGCTAATTTAACTGGTGAAGGAGAGTCCTGTCCCCCTTTTTTTTAATATAAAGGCAGCCCTGGATACTGCAGCTGGTGCAGGCCTGTCAATCATTGCTTGGTCATAACGCAACTGAGTAATATCTGGGAAGAGTGCCAGGAAAGTGTTGCTTCACAAACTTGGGTTTTTGTAATCTTTGTCATCGTACTTTTTTTAACCCATGGAGTTTAATTTTTGCTGTTGGGTGGTTGACCAGCTTCCTCCCAATTTTGTCAAGGCTCATCTTTATCAACCACAAGAAGTGTAAGGGTCTAACTGGATCGCATGGGTTGACTTTCTTTTTTCAACTGCGGCACTAAATTGCAGCAAAGTATTTTCTGACCTCATTGCATACACTTGGTAAGAGCGGGAGCCATCACTGCTTCTGTTAGATTTTTGTGCCTGACATTGTGCTATGGTTTGATGTTGATGCACACGCCTGTCAGCAGATCTTGCAATCCGTACAGACTGGACTGGTTCTTCTATCCGCTCAATATTCAGGGAGACCCTGAAATCAAAGGAGGCCTTGCTGCTGTTTTCTGGCTTACTGGAATAGACCATGCTGCTAAATGACTTTGCTAGGTGGCTGAATGTACACAGACCATGGCTCAGACTAGATACCAACAGCCAAATTTATTTAACGGCTAACAGTAGATAAAACGAGTTTCTGTCTATACCCTCAGAGCTAACCTTTCCCTTTTCTGTTCAGCAACTATCCTTTATAGGTTGAAATCTATAGAATTCCACAATGCCTTTTTCCCTTGGGGTGTCCTCCTGAGGCTGACAGCAACTGATGTCTTCAGTCTGGCCTTGTTCACACTCTCTCTTCTGGGAGTTCTGACCAGCTACCCCTGCAATTAGTTTATATACAGTAAATTTTACCACGTGCAAAGATGCTTCTCCTTGGCTCCTTTCAATGCAGCATTGATCTTTGAAAAAATGGCTGTTTTTTTTGTGTGACAAAATGCTACCACAAAGTCACACCCAGCTCTGTCTCATGGCTGTCAAACTCCCTGACTGACTTCTAACTTCTGTACCACTTACCCTTCATTCAATACAACTTCAAAAAAGAATGTTATTAGTCAATGACATACCTCATTATCTCATTGTACATCTGGCTGGTCTAATGTCAGTCCAGACATTTCAGTAAAGTTCAGCAACATTTTTTCAGCTAATCTATCTTTCTGGGACTCAGCCAAAATGTCAAATTGGCAAAATAGAATTGGAAGGACTTTGAGGTTCCATTGGAGCAATGCCTGTGACATGACCCACTTGCATCCTGTACTAATATTAAACACTGTGTAAGAACAAAACCTGAAAAATAAATTAAAATGCTCCATTTACCAATATGAGATAGCTGTTGGGCCTGGGAACCATGGCTGTTTCTTATGCAAAGCACCTTAAGGCTCCTCTACCACCATATATACCGAAATCAGCCCATCTCCATGTCTCTGTAGCCCAGCTGTGTGCTGTTTTCCCTTTTTTCTTTAATGAATTAAGTATAATGTATATTCTTATATTTTCTCAAGTGACCGTTCTTCATGAATAAATCTAAACAGAGTTTCTTCCTTTTTAAACTGCAGCTGAATCTGATCCTGTTCTCATCTGGATAGCAATCAAGAACGTGCTGGGTGTTTTTTTTTTTAGTTTTACCCAGTCGAGGATACTGAGGTTAATTGCTGTTTGCTAACTCGCTGGAAGCTTGAAGTGGAACCTGGCACCTTCCTAAGTTTGCCTTGTCTTGTTCCCTCCTGACCAGTGTAGTTCCCAGCTAAATCTTTGAGAGAGATCCACGTTCGTTCCTAATTGCAGTTAAATAAAATTTCACTTGCCACCTATCACAGTATCTAGTGTTATGGCATGGCTGCTGCTAAATGCCAATCTGCTCAAATCCCACAGAGAAACTTGAAACAGCTGCCAAAACAGTTTTTGCAATTTGTAGTGAGCGGTTCTGAAATCAGGAAATGATTTCCTCCACTACTTGTGATTTTTATAGTAAAATAAGCATTTATTAAAAGACTGAAGGGGGGAAAATATCCTACAATTATATTTAAGCACAAGAATGACTTCACACTGTAAACACCACAAACCTTATCTTAACTACTCTCCGAGCTAAAAGCAAAATACTACGAATACTGAAAATCTGAAATATAAAAAAAAAGAAAATGCTGGTCTGACAGCATCTGTGGAGAGAGAAACAGAGTTAATGTTTCAAATCTGCATGACTCTTCAGAGCTCTGAAGAAGTTTGTCTTTCCAGCATTTTCTGTTTTTATTACCCTCAGAGCTAACCTTTCCTGCTCCTGTTCAGCAGCAACCCTTATAGATTGTAAAATCTATAGAATGCCAGTAATTTTACCCTGCAATGCCTTTTTCCCTTGAGGTGTCTTCTGAGGCTGACAGCAGCTGGGTCTTCAGGTCTGGTCTTGTTCGCACTGTCTCCTGGTAGCTCTGACCATGCATTCCCTCCCTTTGATCTCACTCTTTTTATTTTGGCCAGTCTATTTAGACATGCTTTTTTCCCAGAATTGATTAAATCATTCTTTATTTTGGCTCTTAGACTTGTAAAAAAAAACAATCTTACCCTATCTTTACCTCACTTCCTTACACCTTTTTAACAACCTGCATATATCCCTTTTTGAGCTAAAACAACTCATTTCAAACTGTTATTGCTTTAAGTGAAACTGATTGAAGTTCCTCTTGGTTCATTAACACATCAAAACCACTTATCACTGTTAACTTTACACCCTTGCCATCACTCTTGCTCTTAATCCAATCTCAGCCTGACTTCCAGTATTTAACAAAATATTCCAGAAGAGAACTATTACAATTTCTTGCTTTCTTGACATGAGACTAAAACAAGTGCTTTGAGTACATTCTGGGGCATTGAAATGGAGCTAATGGTAATAATTTTTGCGAATGGGCATCACTGGCAAGGCCAACATTTTATTACCAAGATTTCACCTTGAGATAACGGTGAGCTGCTACCTTGAAGTACTGTGTAGTCTATGGTGAAGGTACTTCCACAGTGCCATTAGGCAGGGAGTTCCAGTATTTTGGCCCAGCATGACCATGTCTGAGTCAGGAATGGAGGGTAACTTGGATGTAATAGTGTTCTTGTCTGTTGGCTGCCTTTTTTTTGCCCCATGTAGGTTTGGGAGGCCAAAGGAGGTTTACTGAGGAACAGCAATGTATTCTGCAGGACCCATAGTAAGCTGGGTAGTCAAGGGGAGAAAATGTTCAGTCGTGTGTTTGTAACTATCCTGTCATTTATTTCAGATAAACCCAACTACAAGATGCTGTTTGGTGCACTGGACAACTCCTTCCTGATAACCTATGCCATTGGCATGTTCCTCAGGTCAGTATTATAGAAATTCAAGCCATGTGTACCTTGTGAATTTAGTACCTTTCAAGGTGAGGATGCTGCTGTTCATTTTGGATGCCGAGTGTCAGAATTCCCAAAATATGGGGGCAGAGTAAGCCTCCCTCCAATTCTGCACCTCCAACCCAAACTTCTGACAGTCCTTCCATATACCAATATGACAATACTCCATTTGCACTGATAAAGATTGCTGACAGAGGAGCCATTTTGTTCTTTGGGCCTATATTTGATCTGACTATCTCTTGGTGGCACAATGTTGGCATAGCAGTAGCTGGCACTAGACTCAAAATACAATGCATTAAATTCAACTCTGTTCCTATCATTGACTTTTTTTTCAATTTTTAGTTAATCATTTAAAAAAAACAACTCAGAACCCAGTGCTGAGCTAAATAGCCCAGGAGGAAAATTTTAGCAGTGGGCCAGCACTCAAAGATTGAATGTGTTGAGTTGGCAAGAGAAGCGTTTGAGACTTTGGAAGTCCCATGAGTTCCTAGTTTCCAACAGTGAATGGCTCACAAGAGTCACTGTACAAATGTGACTTGGGAATGAAGTATGGAAGTGTGTGTGAAACAGTCTGATGCGACGTTCCTGAGTTGACTTGCCTCTCTAACATTGCCCAACTCTGCCTTGCCTCAGCCCATGTGATGCTGAAAGACCTCAAAGTCCTAGTCATTGCTACATCTAACCCATGCTGTATCTGACTGAGGAATGTTTGGCTGGGCCCTGCAGAGGGAGCCTTAATCCAGTATCTAACCCATACTTTTTGAGAGATTGGAATTGCTTCATGCCAGTAATGGATGCAAAATGAAAAGTGGACAAACTATTAGCAGTACTGAGATTCTTGAGCATAAACTTAGCGCTCAGAACAGGTGATAACTTCAGTATGGCTCAAAGTTCTGTTTAATTCCTACGTATAAAGTACATGAGTAAAATGTTTTTATGGTGAAGCGAAAATGTGTTGGAATGATTTCTGATGCTTCTCCCTATGCTCGGACAGGTTTCTAATTTTTGCTGTTTGCTTTTAGTGGTATGTTTGGGGAGCGTCTCCCTCTGCGATATTACCTGACTGCCGGAATGTTGCTCAGTGGGTTATTCACGGCCCTTTTTGGATTTGGATTTTACTGGAACATACACAGCATCTGGTACTATGTGGTTATACAGGTCAGTGGCTGGGAACTGCACAGCCAGAATTAACCAACCATAGATATATAATGGCAAACGCATGTATGTATGGAGCATTCTTTGCTACTTCGCTGTATCTGTCACCCTTGTTGTAGAGATTTCCTAATTCTAGTTTGTCAGGTGATTCTGATTTGCATTAAAATTACCTACTGATATTTTTGCCTTGCAGGGTTAGGAGCAGCAAGTTGGCCTCTTGGCTCTATATACATTTGGTTAACAGATTTGTTCTTTGCCCTTTTTGAATGTGATTTATAACACTGGTGTCTAACAAATGCAGACAAGCCAATTTATCTTCCCAAACTTCAGTGTCTTCTAAAGCCTGTTGCTAAATTATGGCTGCACAAACATTATCCACCCTTCAGTACATTATCCCACTGACTATCTGCGTATGTGAACATTCCCAGAGTACATTATCCCACTGACTATCTTCGTATGTGAACATTCCCAGAGTACATTATCCCACTGACTATCTGCGTATGTGAACATTCCCAGAGTACATTATCTCACTAACTATCTATGTATGTGAACATTCCCAGAGTGTATCGGGCTATACAGCAGTGAGCAGTGCGGCTCATCTCTATCCCATGTTCCCATAACTGTGCTTTCCAACAGCACTCTCAGCATATTGATCAGGGGTGGAACTTCTGTCCTTTACTTCTTTTCCTTGCTGTCCTTCCCATGCTGGAAGTGTGGCTGAAACCATTAACTCAGCACAAGAGAGGACTTTGCAGGTAAATAAGAGTTCTGTAGCTGAATTTGAGTAGGTTACACAGAGGGGAAGAGGGTGAACATTGGGACTGGGGTTTGTCACCGGCACTGTTAACTAATTTTTTAATAAATTGCTGCACAAATACCTTTCAACAATTTCAAGGTAAATCTGTGCCACCTGCATTAGGTTGAAAATATTGGCGGAGATGTAGACCATGGGGCCAAAGAGGGAAAGATGATTTGCAACAGGGGTTGTCATAGAATCCTAGAAACTTGTAGCACAGAAAGACAAAGAAGCCATTTGGTCCATTCTCTGTGTGGACTCTTTGAAGCAGCCATTGTGCTTGATTCCCACCACTATTATGGAAGTTTCCTCTACCTTGCTCAGACACACACGCACGCGCACACACTTCTGAGACTAAAATAAGTAGATTTGTGCTGCGTAAGAATATGGGATGTGGAACATGGGGTGGGAATATGGAATTGAGATCAGTTATGATCTACTTGAATGACCAAGCAGGTTCTGGGCAATTCATTGAGACAGCAATTCATGGGGTGCAGTGTCTGCAGGCCGGAGGGGGCTGGGGATTGTTCAGAATCTCTCCATACCTGTCTTCAACCCAAGCCAACATGCTGTTCTCATAAGCACTGTCTTTGCCAGGCGAAGTTCAGTTTCCTCTTTGCAGCATTAAATATCGTAACTGCAATCAGTTTGCTTTTGGAGAGTTAAGCCCTGTATGTGATCACCTTACTCCTCGTGTTTCTCACAAGGATCTTCATCTAATATTTTCCACAGATCGCAAATGGTTTGGCTCAGACTACAGGGTGGCCAGCTGTTGTTGCTTGCGTGGGGAACTGGTTTGGAAAAGGGAAGTGAGTATCGTTTTAATAATTTCTGCAAAAAAAAAACATCATCCTAAGGTCAGGAGTGTGAGGCTGGGGAATGGTAACTGTTTGCATTGCTTGGCATTTTGTCTTGTGATCAAATTAACTGATTTTAAGGGAAAAAATGTTGTTGTTTTAGCTTGGGGCAAGAAATAAAATTAACTTCTGGTGACAGCTATCCAACTACCTGTTCCTGGAGTAACTTGATGGTCCTGTGACTGACTAATAATGGCCCCTTTTGAGTTCAATTTCTCTAGTGTGGATATCCCTGACAAGACCAACTTTTGTTGCCCATCCTTCTTTGCCTTGAAGGTGACGGTGAACCACCTTCTTAGTGGGAGTTTGATACCACCTGAGTGACTGACTGACTATTTCAGAGGACAGCTAATATTGGTGTGGGACAGGGGTCATGCATAAAAGTGGGTAAGGATGATTGGTTTCCTTCACTAAAGAACATTAACGAACCAGTTCAGTTTCTATCCTTCGGGGTCACTTTTACTGATACAATTTTTAAAAATAACAGGAGTTACTTTCGTGAGATTTAATCTTCCGTTCTCTTTTCTCTATCACTAGTCGACTAATGCTACCCTTCATACCCAGAGTGTCCCCAAACCTCCTGCTTTAGGCTGAAGTCTTCCGGAAAAGGTGGTTTTGGTCCTGGGCGAAACAATCTTCATGCACGCTGTCTGTGCGTGTGCAGTATCTTGACTCTCATAGCTTGCAACCAAACCATGTTGGTTCCTGTGGGTCTCCAAAGCACCAATTCACTGCTGTGTGCACGTGCGTGTGTGTGTGTGTGTGTAACATTGCAGATGCTGAAAATCTGAAATAAAAACAGAATGCTGAAAGTACTCAAGTTAGGCAGCACCTGCGGAGAGAGAAATAAAGTTGATATTTCGGGTCAGAGTCAGTGAAGTGAGTTGGGTTTGCTTTTCATTATTTTCTCCCAATTTGTGTATTCTTTAAAAAGTCAAACTTTAGAAGTTACTTAGATCGATATTTTTGTTGAGTCAATGGAATTCACTTGTTTTTTCATTGCGGTTGATTAGATAGAAATGTTACTTGTGCTTAAATCTTTGTGTATTCCCTTTGATCATTTTGTTACAATTTTATTTGTCTAAACAACACTATCAATTTATGACTGCCCTGGCACATATTTGATACAAGGTACTTATTCATGCATCAATAAGCCCCCACTCTAACATTCCTCCTTTTATATTAGGAAAGAGAAGGCTGAGGGGTGACCTAAGGAGATCAACGTTGTGAAAGGGTTTGATGGGATAGGTCTGGACAAGCTGTTTCCATTTGTAGGAGAACCCTACGCAAAGCACTAGGAATACATAGTAGTAGGATAACTAATAAATTCAATAAGGAATTTAGGAGAAATCACTTTACCCAGGGAGTAGTTAGCATGTGGAGTTGGTACTTACTACCAAACATCATCTGGACGAATTGCTGCACTGAAGGGGAAGCTAGATCGACACATGCTGGCGAAAGCAATAGAAGATTGTGAAGAGGAGTTGGAGGATGTTTGTGTGGAGCATAAACTCAGTTGGGCCAATGGCCTGTTGCTGTGATGTGCCTATGAACCTGTTGAGTGATTTGACGATTAGACCTCTGGAATGTGAACCTTGCCTCAAAATCAAATCTGAGCCTACGGGGAAAGGGATGGACTTGAAGATGTGGGACTTCGGTTAAGTGGAGACATTAGAGAAGGTGCAAGTTCTGAAGAGTCATATTGAACTCAATGTTAACTCTCTTTCTCTCTCCACAAATGCTGCCAGCCCACAATTTTTTTTTTTCCCAGCATTTTCTGTTTTATATCAGAGAAGGTAGGATTGTTCACATGAGTAGGGAAAGTTTAAGGAGAGATTTAATAGAGGTGTGCAAAATTATGAAGGATTTCAGCCGTAGATAAAGAGGAATTGTTTCTACTAGCACGAGGGCCTGTAACCAGAGGGCACAGATTTAATATAATTAGTGAAAGAACAAGAGATGACAATCTTGTTTATGTGATCTGAAAGGGTGATGGAAGCAGATTTATTAGTTCCTTTTGAAGGAAATTGATTGTAGATTTAAAGGAAGAATTTGCAGTGAAGTGTAAGTGTAAGTATCAGTTCCTGATAAAGAACTGGCACAGACATGATGGGCTGAATGACCTCCTGTGCTGTATCGTGAGGGCAGGAGAGTTCAAACATTAATGTTCTCCCGTTTTTGGTGTGAGATGCAGCAGTCTTTTCTTGAGTTGCAATTTAAAAACAAAAAATTGAAAGGAGCTGAGCTCCCATGTCACATGCAATCCATTTCTCATGCTGCACTCACCCTGTCTCTCCCAAAGTCAAATAACTTGGTGAGTCCACGTGCCTTGTGGTGTAGCTGAGGGTAATCCCAGGTTTGATACCCAGTGTTAGCTGATCTCAGGTAGGGGTGGGAGTGCTACAATTGGCTTCAGAGTCACTTGATTAGAGAAAGGAGGAATCGAACAAGGTTTCCCTGCTGTTGGTAGGTGACTAATAATCTAGTGAAGAGAGTATAAGTGGGGTTGAGATTGGGCTCGGGGCCCTGACCAAGAGGCCACCCTACCTAGATAGTGTCAGGAGGTGGGTAACTGGAGCCCCGGCTGAACCGTCTCCTGCACCAGGGACCCAAAGGTTCAGAGGCCAATTGTACTGCCCTCGCCTGACCCATCAACTCAGTAACCAAGAACTGGATCTGGCACTGACCTAGTCTGTAGGACTGGATCATAAGTCATTCAATAACTGAATAGAGAGTCAAATTCTCGCTGTTTGGCGAGCAGTTCTATTGTGTTAATTGTATAATGGCCTCCACAGAGAGCAAAACAGAAGAACCAAATAACTAAAATGAAAAACAAAAAATTTCACTTTTATAAAAGAAATCAACAAATTAAACATGAATTAACAGGCAAATTGTTGTCAATATAAAGTATAAATTAAATATTAAATTGAAGATACTACAAGCATAGTCTACTCAGCATGTATGGTACCAAATCCAACCACAAAGTTGTACAAAGGTTTGAATTGGTAGAATTCTAGCTCTTTTTTCCTTCAAGGATTTAGCCACTGATTCTCTGACAGCCGCACCCCTTGCATATTCTTCACCAACATGATACACCATAACTGGGTTAGTCATAGTGTGATAGGTTTAGAGGGAGTGGAATTCTAAAATGCATCCAAGGGAGCTTTTTAAGCCAGTGCGTAGAAGGCCCGACAAGAGAGATGATCCCGGACTTAACTTTAGGGAATGAAGCCGGGCAAGTGGTAGAGGTATCAGTGGGGGAGCATTTTGCAGATAGTGATCAATACTCCATTAGATTCAAGGTTGCTATGGAAAAGGACAAGGATGGGCCAGAAATCAGAGTTCTAAACTGGGGGAAGTCCGATTTTTAATAAAATCAGATATGATTTGGCCAGAGTGGACTGGGAGCAGCTGCTTTTAGGTAAATCTGTGTCAGGGCAGTGGGACTCATTCAAGAAGGAAATAGGGAGAGTACAGAGCCAACATATTCTAGTAAAGACAAAGGGTGGGACCAACAAATCCAGGGAACCCTGGATATCGAGGGATATACAGGATTGGATAAAGAGAAAAAGGGAAGCTTATGGCAGATACCGAGGGCTCAAAACAGCGGAAGCCCTTGAGGAGTATAGAATGTGTAGAGGGGAACTTAAAGGAAATTAGGAGAGCAAAAAGGGGGGCATGAAAGAAACATTGGCAGGTAAAATAAGGGAAAATCCAAAGTTATTTTACAAGTACATTGAGTAAGGGGATAACTAGGGAAAGAGTAGGGCCCGTTGAGGACCATAGTGGTAATTTGTGTGTGGAGCCGGAAGACGTAGATCAGGTTCTAAATGAATACTTTGTGTCAGTGTTCACAAGTGAGAGGGATGATGTGGGTATGGAAATCGGGCAGGACTGTGATATAATTAAAGAAATTAGCATAGAAAGGGAGGAGGTTCTAAGTGGTCTGGTAGGCTTAAAAGTAGATAAATCTCCAGACCCGGATGAAACGTATCCAGGCTGTTGAGTGAGGCAAGGGAGGAGATAGGGGCTCTGGCAATAATTTTCAATACCTCTCTGGCCACAGAAGAGGTGCTAGAGGACTGGAGGACACCCAATGTGGTACTGTTATTCAGGAAGGGAGGGAAAAACCAGGGAACTACAGGCCAGTCAGTCTAACCTCAGTGATGGGGAAACTATTGGAATCAATCCTGAGGGACAGGATTAATCTACACTTGGAGAGGCAGGGATTAATCGAGGGCAGTCAGCGTGGTTCTGTTAAGGGGAGGTCATGTCTCACCAATTTGAATTTTTCGAAGAGGTGACCAGGTGTGTAGATGAGGGCAATGCATTTGACTTGGACTTCAGCAAGGTTTTTGATAAGGTCCTGCATGGGAGACTGATAACGAAGGTAAGAGCCCATGGGATTCAAGGCAATTTGGCAAATTGGATCCAGAATTGGCTGAATGGCAGGAAGCAGAGGGTGATGGTCGAGGTGTTTGTAACTGGATGCCTGTGTCCAGTGGGGTTCCACAGGGATCGGTGTTGGATCCCTTGCTGTTTGTGGTGTATACATAAACAATTTAGACTTGAATGTAGGAGGGTTGATCAATAAGTTTGCAGATGACATGAAAATTGATGGGGTGGTAAATAGTGAGGAGGATAGCCTTAGATTACAGGAAGATATAGATGGGCTGTCAGATGGGCTGATCAGTGGCAAATGGAATTTAATCCAGATACGTGTGAGGTGATGCACTTGGGCAGCACAAACAAGGCACAGGAATACATGATGAATGATAGGATCCTGGGAAGTACTGAGGATCAGCAGGACCTTGGTGTACATGTCTACCAGTTCCTTAAGGTAGCAGGACCGGTAGATAAGGTGGTTAAGAAGGCATATGGGATACTTGCCTTTATTAGCTGAGGCATGGCATATAAGAGCAGGGAGGTTATGCTGGAACTGTATAAAATGCTGATTAGGCCACAGTTAGAGTATTGCGTGCAGCTCTGGAATCCAGGTTATTAGGGAGGATGTGATTGCACTAGAGAGAGTGCAGAGGAGATTTACCAGGATGTTGCCTGGGCTGGAAAGTCTTAGTTATAAGGAGAGATTGGGTAGACTGGCGTTTTTTTCCCTGGAGCAGAGAAGATTGAGGGGGGACATGATTGAGGTGTATAAAATTGAGGGGCATAGACAGGGTAGACAGGAAGGAATTTTTCCCCTTGGTGGAGGGATCAATAACCAGGGGGCATAGATTTAAGGTAAGGGGCAGGAGGTTTAAAGGGAATGTGAGGAAGAATTTTTTCACCTAGAGGGTGGTGGGAATCTGGAACTCACTACCTGAAAGGGTGGTAGAGGCAGAAACCCTCATAACATTTAAGAAATAAATATTTGGATGTGCACTTGCAATGCCATGGCATACAAGGCTATGGGCCTAGCGCTGGAAAATGGGATTAGAATAGTTAGGTACTTGGTTGACCGGTGCAGACTCGATGGGCCGAAGGGCCTTTTTCTGTGCTGTAGACCTCTATGACTCTGGCTCTTGACTTCTCCAGAACCCCTCATCTCTGTTCACGACAGTCTTGATGGTGTGAATTGAGCAATATTACCTCTCTTTGAACCTTCAGTGACAAACCTTGTGCGGTGTGTGACCAGTTTGTGTTTACTGATTGCTATTTCCTGAATCCAACCTTCATTTTCTCCAGTCTGTCTGCACTGCACCATTGGATGCAAGCCTGGGCTTTTATCTAGTTTCAACCAGTTTATTTCCCCAGGAAGCTGAAGTTTCCTTCTCAATTAGGGTCTGACTCAAAGCAAATTTTGAACCCAACAGAACATTAAACAAGTCATCTGTCAGAACAGCACCCACATGCTGACCACCCCCCACCCACCCAGCAACTAGTCTGGCAAACCATGGGTTCCATCACAAAATGTATGCTTTTTAATTTTATTTTCCTCCAGTTATTGTATAAATAGTATTTCCTTCCACACCCTGATGGGGCAGACAGGTGACTTTCTCCCAGGCCTCTGCTAATCTACCTTTAGTCTAACACTGGAATATTAGTGACTGTGGCTCATAGGGACATGAGTAGGCCGTTCTGCCATTCAATTAGAAAATGGTTGAACTGTATCTTAACTTTCGTTACGCACCTTTGTTCCATATCTCTCAAAGATTTATGAATTAAGGGTATTGAGATTTCCAGTTGATCCAAAGCCTTGATGGCTTTTGAGGGGGAATGTGTTCGGACTTGGAGGTTGTGGCCTCTGTATAGTTTCCCTGGTGAGACAGGGAGAGCCTTTATGCAGTGTTCTGTAGTCACGCGCACACTTTCAATACCTGGACTTTTGAGAAACTGTAGCTATATTACATTTGTAGATCAAAATATATTATGGGCAGATCAGTACTGTGACTGGGGTGTTGTAATAATTCCAACTCGTCCTTTCTCTTTTGTGGCCTTTAGATGGCATTTCATACCACGTTGTTTTTCCTTTTTTACCCCTCCTCCCATTTAATTTGACAGGAGAGGACTCATCATGGGAATCTGGAACTCTCACACCTCAGTCGGGAATATCCTGGGCTCCTTGATCGCTGGGATCTTTGTGTCATCTGCCTGGGGTTTATCATTCATAGTGCCTGGTGCCATTATTGCAACAATGGGAATAGTCTGCTTCTTCTTTCTGGTGGAATGTAAGTGATGTCTGTGTTTATATGCCAGTGTTTTCCTAGAACTGTGTGCCTGCATTTTGTGGTGCACAAGAATAACAGCAAATGATAACAATTGAGCAGAAATTTTGGGCATCTTTTGTGAAATTTGAGTGCTAGTTAATTGCTACAGAATGGCTGTGGGCTTGTACTAGACCCTGCCTTCCCCGTAGGCTTGTGGGGGGTTGTGTGTGGAGGTTGCAGGGTGAGGGTATCAAACAAAGATGATGCCTTTGTGTTTGAGGACAAGCAATCGCCATATCATCCTTGTGCCCCTCCTACTGGATGGTTTTGGAATGGCCTTGATGGATTTTTGAGATGCAGTTTATTTTCCCTTGGTGTGGCGGGGAAGGTGGAAATAATAATTGCCCCCATCCAAACCCTGCCTCCACCCCAGGAATCTTATGGGGAAAATGTGGGATAGGACCACATCTCCCCTTGATGACCCCTGTGTGCCAGGAGCTGAGAATCTCACCTCACTTGCCCTGGGTGAGATGAAACATTTGGTTGGAAACAGAACCCTTTTGGATTGGTCATTGTTTAGCTTTTCCAAATTCACAAACTTTTTTTTTGTCTTGTCTTACAGACCCTGAAGATGTTGGTTGTACACCTGCCGAACACCATGTAAGTAAATTGATCATTTTAACTGTTAACCAATAATGTTATTGATATAGACTTGGAGGGACTAGTGCTCTAAACCTAACATTGTACTATTCTTCCAGTGCTCTGCTGTGCAGTTCTGTTGTATGCTGGGTCTTTGTCACCCTGTGCCCAAAAGGATATGCATCCCAGTAGATATGAGAAACCACCTTTTCAAATTGGGAGCTTACTTGAAGTGAAGATCTGCCTGTTTCCTTCTATCTTCAGATTTCTGCAGAATCCAGTTTGAGTCAGGTGGTTTGCATTTGTGCTGCCATCAAATCTGTTCACCACACTGATTAAATGTCAACCCTTCCCTATATATCAGAATCACAGGATTCTTACAGCACAGGAGGTGGCCATTTAGCCCATTGTGTGCACCAACTTTCCGACTGAGCAGCTTAGTGCATTTCTCCTGCCTCCTTCCCATAGGCCTGCACGTTGTTCCTTTTCAAATCTGTCTAATTCCCTTTTGACTGAACAGCACGTTCCAGAGCTCTGTGTGGAAAAAGCCATATCTCTTGTGCTTCTTTGGCAAATTACCTTTAAATCTGTTCCATCTCATTCTCGATCTTTTCATGAGAGGGAACAGTTTCTCCTTATCTAATCCATCCAGACCCCTCATGATTTTGAATATCTCTATTAAATCCTGTCTCGGCTGTCTTTTCCCCTACTTCTCCAAAATATCTTCATGACTGAAGTTCCTCATCCCAGGAACCATTCTCATGAATCTTTTCTGCACTCTCTCCAATACCTTCATCTTTCCTAAAGTGTGGCATCCAGAACTGGATTCAATACTCCAGCTGAGGCTCAACCAGTATCTTTTACAGCCTCAACACCACCTCTTTGCTCTTGTACTCTATGTCCCTATTATTAAAGCCTAGGATACTGTGTGCTATTTTTAAACTCTGCTCTCAACCAGTCCTGCCACCTTCAATGACCTATGCACATATACACCCAAGTCCCTCTGCTCTTGCACCCTGTTTAGAATTATGCCCTTTATTTTCTATACCTTGGCAGGAAGATCATGGAGAGATGATCTCTTCACATTACTCGTCATTGAATTTCATCTGCCTCCTGTCCGCCCATTCCACCAACTTGTCTATGTCCTTTTGAAGTTCTACATATTGAGGCGTTTAAGCTTGGGATTAGAGAGGGCCTGAGAAAGGTGTTCTTAATGGTGTTTCATTAATTCCCTTCACCTGCTCTATCATAGAATGCTTCAATGATGCCTTGGAAGAGGAGGAGAGAAGATTGGAGAGACACAGCAATGACTGGGGAATCTGAGGCATTTAGTGTTGTAGCACTTTTAGAAGAACTGAATAACCCACTTCCACCTATCCTGGCATCCAGTTACTAAGGAGCCTTGGCACCAATTGGAGTTCTGGGGATTAAAAGGACAAAAAAGATTTTTATTGCCTCTTTGGCTGGGGGTTCCATTATTGAATAGGTGCCTTTTCTGGTATTCCAGGATCAACAAGAGCAAGAGCCATTGATACGCCATGGGAGCATGGAGGAGATTTTTACCAATCCCAGTGATACAGAAAATGGGGGCACCATCAGTCCCAGTGATCGCACTGGGCAGCCTTCTGCAATTAGCTTCCTTGGGGCACTCAAAATACCCGTGAGTACCAAAGACCCTGGTCAGTTCACATATGGAATTGAATTCTGTGTATATGATGGTGCTCATTACCCTTTGAAAGCCAATGTTAATCTGAAAAGTTGGTGTGCAATCTATTTTTTTTGAGCTAAATAAATTTGAATTATCCAAGATGTCAAGTAAGCAAAGTAAAAATGTAGTGCTAAAATATTTGAATAATTTAATTTGAATCTAGATTAAGATGAATCCACAATGTAATTTGTTTTAGGCCTTTTGCATCTATCCATGCTGCTTTGAAGGCTACTGTCCATTTATAACACTTGTGTTAGTTTGTTGCTTTCTCATCTGGGTGGTGTTCATGAAAAGCATTGGAACTGGCTAGAGGTACTTTTTATTCCCAAAACCCCAAAGTGATGAGGATACATTGGTGTTGTATTTAAATGAGTGGCAGGAATGAGAGCAAAGGAGGTCTGAAGCTCCTTCAAATGCAGTCTTTGTACTTGTGCAGAAATTAAACCTTTTTCTACCTTTTTTGTGCAGGGTGTGGTCGAGTTCTCGCTGTGTTTACTCTTTGCCAAGCTGGTCAGTTATACATTCCTGTTCTGGTTGCCTCTCTACATTTCCTCTGTTGGTGAGTAGCACATGGTGTGTGTTTTTTTTTTCAAAAACGCCATTTGCACAGCTCTTACCATTGAATTCTAATCCAAAATGCTTATCTGCAACATAGATGCATGACGATGATAGTCTAGCATTATCATCATAGATTATTGGATAAGGAAGTGATTTGGCACAAATGTTAAAATGCTGGGGGAGGGCAGGTGCGGGGGAATTCCCACTGACCTCCAAAGAGCTCCCCATCCACTGATATGATGGAGTATTACTGAATTCAAGTGCAGAAAAAGACTCCATATGCAATCTTGATCACTAATTTTACAATAAGGATCATCATGGTTTTTTTTTAAGATGGATTTGATTTTTATCAAACTCTCTAACCCAACACTGCACACATCCTTGTATGAATGGTAATCTATTCTAATAGTCCAATCAGACAGTTCAACTCAACGGTTAGGAAGTAGAATGTTGGCATCTAGCACATTGACATTTTATTTGGTCAATCATGTACCTTTTGGGATTGGCTTAACTGAACATAATCAAGGTCAGGAACCAGATCAACAGTATAGGGAGCAAGTTAATGGGAATAGGAACTACAAACTAGCTTTAGGCCTTTGCAAAACCTTGCACTGCAATGGGGTAAGTGCAAAATTATTACATGTCTGTGATATCTTTATCGCCTTTTGTTTTTGCTGATGGTGCCTGTGCTGTTCCCTACATATAACTTGCACCACAACAAGGTGGTTAAATCAGCCAGTGTGCGTTTTACACACTTTTACTTCAGCCTAGCAAATCCATTCTTAAATGTTGACATGGCCTCTACTTCATTTTGTGAACTCCATTATTATATTTGGATATTCATAACTGTAAATAAGCACATATTTCTCTTGTGCTCTTTTCTAAATCTTAGTTTTGAGTTGCCTCCCAATTAAATGTTTCTTTTTGGCTGCAATTTGCTCAATCAGCACAAAATATAACAATCTGAAACACAATTGTATTTGACACAAATCAATTATTTAATACTTTAAAAAGGTTCTGGAATTGGCACCACCCACAGAACTAGTCACACCCTCAGAATGAATGAATCACCATTGGGAGTTTCTGCTAATGGTGCTCATTTGCAAGCTGTTAAAGTAGACTCCAAATATTAAAAACAAAAAGCTACTGCGGATGCTGGAAATCCAAAACAAAAACAGAATTACCTGGAAAAACTCAGCAGGTCTGGCAGCATCGGTGGAGAAGAAAAGAGCTGACGTTTCGGGTCCACATGACCCTTCAACAGAACTGAAGGGTCATGTGGACCCGAAACGTCAGCTCTTTTCTCCAAATATTAAACTGGAACTTTTGGGCCAAGGACACTAATTGCAACATTCTTAGAAGGTTTTGAACAATTTACTTAAATTTATGAAAAACTGACTACTGAATACCAAAAACTGACTACTGTACTCCAAACAAAATAGTTTTATATATTGAAGTCCTTTCCAGGAATTTAAAATCTGTTTCTTGCAGGTGGTGGATATTGAGGCAGGAATTTAAAATGATTATCCTTTCTGGATAACCTTATTCTTGTGCTTTAATATTGTCTCTGTCTCATTATTCCTGACACTTCAATCATCTTCTGTTTCTATCAACTGTCTCCTATTGCTCCATAATTGAAATGCCTCTATCAAATTGCCCTATAATATTCTCTGTCCTAATGAAAACAGCCCCCAGCAATGTGGCTGAGATGGGAAACTGAGAGGACTGTGACCAGGCAATGCATTGTAGCACATCAATCACAAATATCACGGTAACTTCAGCAACTGTGCTTCTATAACTTCTTTCTTTCGTGTCTTCGTGACTTCCAAAAGCACGTTTCAAAACAATTTTGGAAACCATTTTGAAGTGTAAGTCACTTCAACCAATTTGCACACAGCAAGCCCCCACAAACAATGTGATAATGAATAAATTATCAGTTTTCATGATGTAGATTGGGGCTAAGTATTGGCTGCAATACTGGGATAACTCTTCTGCTCTACGTCATAGTCCAGTGGATTTTTCTATCTATCTAAGAGCAAGACAGGCTTTGAGTTAACATCACATGGGAAAGTTGGCACCTTTGATGGTATAGGCTCCTTCAGTACTGCAGTGTAATGATAGTTTAGGTCCAATCTCCTGGAGTTGAACTAGCTACTGAACCATGGCTAACACTTCCAGATGTTAACATGAACTTGCGTTGACTCATTATAACTTCGAACAAATGGGTTTATCAAATTATTTTCTTTCTGTTTCAGCCCATCTGAATCCCAAAGCTGCTGGTGATATCTCAACACTCTTTGACGTTGGTGGCATTCTTGGTATGTTTAAATTGAGTAGATTTGGCTGTATTAGGAACATGGTGGCGTTTGGTACAATGTAAGCTGATTTAAAAATACAGATATTGGACTAAAATTGCCTATTTAAAGACAAATTCCTCCTCCTTTAAAGTGTTGTTTGCAAATCTATCTGTATGTTTGTTCTCAGATTTAGGTTGGACCTATTTTATATATTCTCATCTTTTCCTGTAGGTTGTAATTTGTGCTAAAGTTGTTTCAACATCTTTGGCCTTCATACCCCAATTTGTCATTGTAGATGATTCTTGCAATTAGCTGGCCAGTGGCATGGTAGGGCTGCTACATTTGGCTTCAGTTCCCCTGTAGTGTAAGGGCACAAAATTGGGTGATGGCAGGTGAGAACAGATCGGCCTCAGTTGAAGTGCCACCCATTCTTTGCTAAGATAGCCTGTGAACCACATTGACGCCTCTATGGTCAGTTGAGTTCAGTGTTGGAAGGCTGATGGCACTAATGGGAATTGTATCCAGGAGGAATCAAAGACGTGGGTGGTCAATAACTACGGCAAGTTCATATTGGCATGAGACTGGTCAGAGTATTGTAGGTTGTAATTGCTGATTGGCCTAGAATTAGATCACAAGGACCTTCACTACTTAATGTTACCTGTGAGCATTTACCCTCTCGGGGAAACTAAATGTCACGAGGATCTACTTAGTGCAAAAGTTTGGAAGGAAATGGTTTGTTGAGTTGAACAGTCTCGCCCCATTACCTGCTCTGTGTTAAACTCCTACCAGTGGAGTTTGGAAGATTACAGATTACTAATTGAGCTTGGCTTTCAACCAACACTTGAGGGTAATCAACATTATTCAATGTGTGTGCGCTTGTTAAGCAAAATTACTGGGCTACCTGCTGTCTGTTCATTCACACTGCTTGGCTGTGGATGGTCATTTTCAAAAGCGTGTTGTTAGTGTGGCCTTCCAGATCATCCCTGTAATTCTGTTTGTAAATGTTCTCTACGACCAAAAGATTGGCCAAGTATGTTATGGTGGCTCTTCACTACAAAGCTAGCGATGGAGCAGCATCACTAACAATCGCACAGGACAACATTGTCCCTTTTTAATGTCTTTTTAGGAAGCAAAGCCCAACAGAACTAAACTTGCCCTCTCTGCTAAATGAAGGACTTTGTGACTAAACTGTGTCTTCCTTAAACAACATTATAAGCAATATTTCACCATGAAGGGCAGTGTGTTTCTAAACTCCTAGTTGCATTATCCATTGAGTGACATAATTAATATACATTGAGGTTACAGCATATTAATTGTGTCATTTGACCCAAACAATTTGTGCCAAAGTTTACCCTGTGCATGAATAAATAGTTCTAATCACATATTTATCTGCCCTCTGCCTCTTTACATTCTTACCGAATTACTTCATCCCCCTATCCAATTTAATGTTGAATGCCTCAGCTATTGATCCTGAAGTGAATTCCATAGCTCTAACACTCATCTTTTTAAGGGGTTTCTTCTAAATATCTTCCATTTAACCTTGTAAATGTGACTCCTTTTAGATCTCTTGACTAATAGGAACTGCCTGCTTGTGCCTACATTGTCCCATCCTTTCATAATGTTAAACACTTCTATCATATCACCTGGTAATCTGCATTTTTCTAACAGAGCCTTAGTTTTTTTCCAAGTCTTATATATTGCCTCTTACCAGACAGTGCTGCCCTAATGAATCAATATTGTACTACCAGTACATTTCCTATAGCGTGGAGTCTAATAGTTTACTGCTGTAATGGAGGCCTGAGTAAGTTTTATGTAAGCTCATTATTTTTTGACTTGTGTACATTTACTACTTTACAATAAAATCTGAAATTTATTTTAAAACTGCTTTATCGACCTTTAGCATTAACACTGTCTCTTCGAATCAATCTTACTCTTCCACTCTAAACCTACTTCTATTCTGAGAGTTGTTGCATTTTTAAAAAAAAATCAAAATGTGCCTCTTCACACTTGAATTCCATCTGTCATTTTTTAAAAAACCTGTTTAATCATCTTATCAAGCTCCCTTGAAATTTTCCCTAGAACTGACATTAAACTGACCTTCGATTTACCTGGATTAGCTCTGCCTCCTTTTAGTGAGTATTACGCTGGCCACTCTGGCACACACCTACACTAGATTGAACCCTGACTTATCATTTCATCTGATCTCTTTCAGATCCTAGGATATATCCTATAAGACCCTTGAGTCATAAATGACTCTATTTACAGCACAGAAGGAGGCTATTCATCCCATAAATCTATGCTAGCTCGCTGCAGAGCAATCCAGTCAATCCCACTCACTGGATCCATATAGCCCTGTAGGTTTATTTGCTTCAAGTGCCCATTCCCCATTCAGGAGTTCCAGGTCATTACCACTCACGTTTTTAAAAAAGTTTTTCCTCACATTCCCATTGTATCTCTTGCTCAAGACCTTTAAATCTGTGTCCCTAACTAACTAGCCTCAAAGGCTTTTTTTTATCCATGTCACTTCCAACTGCTTCAGGATCCGATAGCTTTTGCCAGCATTACTTTTTATTAAAAGTGCCCACCGTTGGCATGTTTGCAGGGTTATCAATCCTTCCCCTCGGGCATCCCACATCACTTTTTAAAAAAAATAAATCTCCTTAAAAAGCACTGATCAGTTTAAAAACAAAACTTTACCATTCCTTGTGATGGCTTTAGCATTTTCCCTTGTGCTCCCTGGGCAGTTAGATGCTTCATTTTGATCGTCAGGTTAAGGTGTGGTTAGTTTTTATATGTGGTAACTTTGTTACTGGGCAGATTGTTCACTGTTCACTGTTTCCTTTTGTCTGTGAAGGTGGGATTCTGGCTGGGATCATCTCCGATTACACTGGTGGGAGGGCCACCACTTGCTGGATTATGCTGATTGTTGCTGCTCCTATGGTAAGGATGGTACAGCAGATGAGGGTATGCAATAACATTGGAGTTATAATAGAACAATTGTTTTGACCAATCTGACAGCGATGATGTAGCCACAAGAACTTATTGGTCTGACGGACCACTATCCTTCTGTATGCAAGTGTGTCCCAGGGGTTATACAAATGTGATCCACATTGAAGCTCATGAATTTTAACAACAACTAACCCCTCCTAGGGTGCAACCATTGAATAGGAGTTCCAGGTTCATCACCTTGGCTGCTCTTTGTGCTGGGACACTCAAACACCTAGCAAGTGTGCTGAGAAGCCATACAGCCTCATATATGCACCTGCAAAGCCCTGTGCACAGATTCAGGATCACTGGCAATAGGTCGGCATTACTGCCTGGATAGAAATTGGAAAAGGCAAACTGTCAGTGTTATTGAAAGGATGTTTCAGTGTGCATTAATAACGTTGGATGCACCTGGACCTTCTCTCCTATGGAGATCTTGGATGGAGAGGGAAAAGTCTTTGCGGCTTTGGGTAAATATAAAGCTATATTCTGACCTGCCAATCTCAATTGTACTAATCTGGAAAAAGGCGGAGCAAGATTTCAGACCTTCTGGACTTCTGCTCTGACCATGGACTTTCAATAGCCTTGATTATTTTTTTTTCTTAAACAGACTGTTTTCACATTTTGGAAATTTTCAGCCAGTCACCAGAAGTAGTACAAAGGCAAAACACTTCAGATGTTGGAAATCTGAAATGAAAACAGAAAGCTAGAAATACTCAAGTTGGGCAGCATCTATGGAGAGAAATTGAGTTAAGGTTTCAGGTCGATAAACTTTCGATAGACTGTTTGAAAAAAGTGATTTTTTTTTTAATTCCATCATGGGACTGGATCCTTTCCCTGAGCTGGGAAAGGAAGGTGGGATCTGGTTTGAGGTGGGAAATCTGGAAGAATGGGTTTCTTGGAAATTCTGGTGAATTTAGTGGGAAGGAACTGATTATCATTTTTTTTTTTTGGTCTTTTTACACCAGGGATGGAGAAGATCGGAAGCTGAGGATGAGGGAGATCTTGGGCCTCATGGAGAGTAACTTGTCAGTTGACCTCCTATGAGTGGATTGGCTGTCCCATCTCTATTAAAACTGGGAGAAGATGAGTTAGGAGGAGAGTTGGTTGGGAATTCGTGTTTTTAACATTTTAACACCCCACCTGTCCCTTTTGGGGGGAGGGGGTGTTTTAAAAACTCCCACCATGATGTTTTGAGTGGGTTATTTGGAAATTTGCATCACTAAGTGAAATGAAGGGTTATCTAGCCATTGTACAATCCTCTGTTCTGGCCTCGCTGTCTCTGGTTAGTTTTGCATTGAGCAAAAGGTAGGAACTGGACTAACTTTCCAACAGTGGAAAAACACACACACAGACAGACACACACACACACACACACACACACCCCCTCAGCAACTGTAGGGAATCTTCTGCCATCCATGCTTGGTAAAGGATTGGCAGAAGCTTAGGAGAATGTCTCTTGCCAAGAATGATTAGTGGCATGGGGGCACTGAAGGAGTAAAAAGCCTTCTAAATTGTGAGCTTGGATATTTGGATTCTTTGAGCTGCCCTGGAAAGGCCTTGTATCTACCACTTCCCAATCGTAATATTATCCTCCAGCTATATTAGAAGTTGGGGAGTTTGAGACTGTGCAGCTTTATGATGTGTTCCTGTGACGTGCTTCAGGAGGACCAACATGGAATTTGTAGCCTGTGCTTTCCAATAGCAGTTTCTAGCTCTCGTCCTCTTCTTTTGATAGAAAAATGATCTTAAACAGTCACGTGAATCTGTTTAAAACCATTGTTGAGTTTTCTCTCTCTCTCCATTCAGCTGTTCCTTTATAACTACATTGGGAAAAATGGATTGGCAACAATTATAGGTAAGTCACTTGGGATGTGATGGCCACACCTTTTGGGTTACGTGAAGTCATTTTGCTGCTGCTTAAATTTTGTTTTCTCCCATAATTTTAGGACTGGTAGTTTCAGAAATGGAATGTTGCTGAATATTTCTTTCCAGTTCTCTCTCCTCTCCTGAAGGGGCTGACTCATACTGGGGTACAGGCCAACTTCAGTACCTCCAATGAACAGTCATCTTCCAAGCATAAGCCAAGCATCCAGCAAAGTGCCCCAAAGAAACCTCATCATCATATCCTTAATCCTTTCTCCCTCATGGACTTCCCTAGCTTCCTTTTAAATGTAACTGCTATTTGCCACAGCCACTCATGGTTGAGCGTTTCCTTTTCTAGGTAAAGGAGTTTCTCATGAATTCCTTCTTTAGTTTTGCTTTTCCCTTTTGACTGTGACCTGCCTGGTTAAAATATTTTCCATGGATCCCAGGCTGCGGCCTCCTGACGGACCCTGCTCATTGACGTGGGGGGATGGGCTTGATGTATTTAAATGAGATCTAGGAGTTATAATGCCCTGGTCTCTGTGGTGAAGTTGACCCTCGACCTGCTGGCCTGGTACTTGCCAAGTTAGTCACTTCAAATGTTTGAAGATTATAGGGCTTCTTCCTGAACTACATGACCCAGAAATCCATTCCATGTGTTAATCACTCTTTGATGTGAAACATCCTGACATCAGTCCTAATTTTGTTTCTCAGGTTGAACTTGATCCCTCTTGTCTTACTGTCACAGTTGAACTTGTGCACTTAGCTTTTGTATTCTCTTCTGTTTATTTTTTAAATATAATGTTAATGAGGTATCTATTGTCCCTTTTTTGAGGTTGAAGAAAACCTACAATCTATCCTGATGAAAAGAAGAAAATTTATTTGCTTGTTTTCTGGTGACTTTGGAGGAAATTTGTCTTTCTTTTGAGATTGTGCTATGATAAACTGTTTGAAGTGTTTTGGCAATAAAGACCGAAATGGATTCAAGAGACCATCCATCTCATTTGCTGAAATGCAAGTTTGCCATAGCCCAGTGGACAGCAGTCTTGCCTCCAGGCCTCTCCAGAATATAATTTAGACTATTGCTGTCGGTGCAGTACTGGGAGAGTGCCACTTTATCCAAGGTGTGGCCCTTTGGGCCCCATTTGTTCTTGGATTTAAAAACCCACGGCACAATTTTCGAGAGAGCACAGGAGTTCTCCCCCAGTGTCCTGGCCAGTTTTTATCATCAGTCAACATCATTAATACAAATTATCTGGTCATTTTATCCCATTGCTGTTTGTGTGAGCTTGCCTTGTACAAATTGGCTTCCGATATTACAAAAGTGACTACACTTCAAAAGTACTTTTGAACAAAGGTTGTAAGCACTTTTCCCCGTATAGTGAAAGATGCCATGTAAATAAAAGTATTGCTCTTTTTTTTTACTCCTACAGGAATGCTAATTTTCTGTGGTGCGCTAGTGAATGGACCATATGCACTGATCACAACAGCAGTAGCAGCTGATCTGGTCAGTCACCTTACATTCTTTGGGAGGGTGGGGAAGAGTAGGGTAATGATCTACATCTCATTAACTCTTGAAATTTATTTGGCTGAATTCCCTTGGTTAGTTAAGGATTCCTTCTTTTTGAAAAGAAAAGACGTTATTAAAAATATTGGACAGCAGTTGTGCATAAGTGGACAAAGGGAACTACATAAAATACTTAAGTTTGTGACTTTATCTCCAGGGAACACACAAGTCCCTTAAAGGGAACGCTAGGGCATTATCAACTGTCACCGCAATCATCGATGGAACAGGCTCAATTGGTGAGTCTGTCACATACAAAGTGTTAACTTGGCTAACTAATGAAGGTTGTTAATGGGCTACAAGTGTGACCTATTTATTGCCTGGTTAGATTAATTAAGACGAGAGTCAACTGACATATATTTTTGATTAATCAAATTAATGAATGATTAAATCGCAAGCTTTAAGACTTTGTTTTTAAGGAGCTGTACTCTTCCAGGATTCAGTGTATTTTCTCTTCAATCTAGTCTGTACTGGCAGATATCCTGTGACGTTGCTCATGGTTTATAGGATATTATTTAAAATTGGACCATTTATAATCTGCTATTTGGGTAAAGTTGTATTTACATTGGCTGGTACCTTTTTTTAATAGCCGTAAAACTGAATTGTTGTAAGTAAGTGTAACTTGAGGTGAGCCACAGTTTAATGAGGAAAATGTCCAGATGGGGTAGAACTTTTCCCCCCGTTGTGCGGGCGTGGGCCCGATCAGCACTCCCCCATTGGGTCCGCGCTGCCATTTTACGGCTAATTAAGGCCCGCCCAGTGTGATGTGCACCCGGAAGTGCTGAGCTCTCCCTGGGTGGGGGGGGATGTTCCCTGAGTCGGGAGTGCGCTCTTTCGCGTGCCTCAGGGAGATACCTTTAATTAATGTTTCATAAGTGAAAGTAAAGAAAAACTTTTATGACATGTGACAGTTTCACATGAGCTGGGACATGTCCATTAATTTTATTGAAAACTTTTAAAACACTTTAAAAACATTCATGAAACCTCATCCCGCCCATGGATGAGGTTCCATGAAAAATACGAAGGCCGCCTGGGCTCTTTGCCTGCCCCGTCAACCTTAAGGTTGGATGGGCAGCTCAGTTTATTATTTTAATTGATATTTAAATGGCCTTAATAGGCCTTTGACAGTTCAGGCACGCCTGCCTGCCCAACTGAAGTCTAAATGATGCGTGGTGACGTCAGGACATACGCCCGACATCACCGTGCGTCATTTTATGCTTCGGCGAGCGGGACCCGCCCCCTGCTTGCTGAGCCGAAGATTCTGCCCATGATGTTTCTAGGTCTGGGGTGGGGGTGGGTGAGCACGTGGTGAGGATACGGGGTGGGGGCGTGGGTAGGGGTGTGGTGAGGATACAGGACAACATGGGTGCCTTTTATTTTTAAAAAAACTTTGGGAATATGGTAGACTTAATAAAAGTTAAATTGATTAGACCCTGTTGGTTAGTTGGTGGACAGACCTGTGACATCAGTATATGCAAGTCTAGAAACTAGGCAACAGGTTTCCTTTAGGAGTAGCCCACTGGCCAGTGGGGAAAGTAGCTGTGTTGAGACAGGGCAAGGACTGCTGGGACCCAGGTATAAATGCCACCAGGAATGCGAATAAGTCTCTTCCCTCCTTTTACCTATTGCAACAGTCTCTTTGAGTTTGGCACATTTGACTCAATTCCTAGTGGGCATAGGTACACAGTATAAAATGTTACTCTCAGCTTGGGTATTGTGGAAAATGAAAATGTCACATTGATAGAGCAGGGAATGCTCTGCTGTGCAAAAACAAAATACTGTGGATGCTGGAAATCTGCAATAAAATCAGACAATGCTGGAAACACTCCAGGTCTGGCACCATCTGGAGAGAGAAGCAGAGTTAACATTTCAGGTCTGTGACCTTTTCATCAGAACTCTGTTCTGTTCCTGTGTGATTGACCAAGGTTTTAGTCGCACTGCTAATGCTCCGTATGGCTTAGCATCTGTTTTCCTTGTGCCTCTTGGGCATTTTTCTGCATTTTTAAATGCAAGTTGTTGGAGTTATGGTGATCTATGAACATATGAAATAGGAGCAGAAGTAGGCCCCCATCTATGGAATAATACCCTTTTGATGAGCTTAAGGGATTCATGAGGCAGTAGGGGGAGAGATTTGCATTGCATTTTAGTCTAGGCCATATTGGGAGATGCAATTAGTTTCATTCTCAGCACTGAATTTCCTCACATTGAATGCAATTCATTCTGTTATGACGCACGGGCATTCCAGTTGAGCCTGTTTTTTTTTTAAAGAAAAGAGTTGGCTAAGCAATGAAGTTAACAAATGAAATTATCAACAAGTGAAATTATTCCATGATCAACAGCAAATGCAATCCAGGTTTAATGCTGTGAGAGCTGGGCTGTTGATGAAATGGGAAGTAAAAAATTTACATTTAAAATATTTTTGGCTTTCCTAGTACTGAAGATCTTTAATGGTTTAATAAACCTTAGATTTTCCTGAGCGTTGTTAATTTTTGCCTTTGAGTAAAGACCTACCTTTTATTATTTCCTCTCGATGTTTCAAAGGATGTCAAGAACAATGCTGTTGAGCTGACAGATATTTAAGAAAATAGTTCATGACTCTCAACAAAGAGAGAGATCCCAGTGAGGAAGGACGATTCAGGCAAGGGGATAAACCAACTGTGTGGTTAACCAAGGAAGTTAAGGATAGTATCAAAGTGAAAGAAAAAACATACAATGTGGCAAAGATTAGTGGTTAACCAGAGGATTGGGAAAGTTTTTAAAAACCAAAAAATAATAGAGGGAGAAAATAAACTTTGAGGGTAAACTAGCAAGCAATATTAAAAACTGACTGTAAGAGCTCCTTTATATAAAAAGGAAGAGAGGCCAAAGTGAACATTCAGCCCCTTAGTGAATGAGGCTGGGGAAATAATAATGGGGAACCAGGAAATGGCAAAGGAGGTGAATAAACACTTTGGATCAGCCTTCACAGTAGAAAACACTAATAGCATTCCAAGAATACTAAATAATCAAGGGGCAAAAGTGTGGGTTGGGGGGAGAGAACAAGAGAGAAGAAATAAATACAATAAATAATCACTGGAAAAAAGTACTAGGGAAACTAATGGGGCTAAAGGCTGATAAGTCCCCTGGACCTGATGGGTTGTATCCTAGGATATTAAAGGAAGTAGCTACAGAGATAGTGGATGCACTGGTAGTAATCTTCCAAGAATCCTTAGATTCTGGAAAAGTCCCAGAGGATTGGAAAACTGCCAATGTAACGCCCTTATTCAAAAAGGGAGGGAGACCAAAAAAAAACAGGTAACTATATGCCAGTTAGCTTAACATCGGTCATTGGGAAAACGTTAGTCTATTGTAAAGGATGTAATAGCAGAGCATTTAGAAATGCATAATATAATCAAGCAGAGTCAGCATGATTTCATGAAGGGGAAAGCATGCCTGTCAAATTTATTAGAATTCTTTGAGGAAGTAACAAGCAGGATAGATAAAGGGGAACCAGTAGATGTAATATATTTGGATTACAAAAGATGTTCGATAAAGTTGCTTAAGATAAGAGCCCATGATGTTGGGGGTAGTATATTAGCATGGATAGAGGATTGGCTAACTAGTAGAAGGCACAATTGGGATACGGGGGGCATTTTCAGGATGGCAACCTATAACTAGTAGAGTGCCACAGAGATCAGATATAGCACAAGTTAGAACACACCTAGAATACTGTAAACAATTTTGGCCCCCTGACAATCCAGAGAAGATTCACTAGGTATGAGGGATTTTCTTATGAGGAGAGGTTTAGTAGGTTGGGCCTGTGCTCATTATAGTTTATAAGAATAAAAGGTGACATTTATTGAAACATATAAGATTCTTAGGGGGCTTGACAGGGTAGATGCTGAGAGGTGGTTTCCCCTTGTGGGAAAGTCTAGGGCCAGAGGGCATAATCTGAGTAAGGGGTTGCCAAAGTAAAATACATGAGGAATTTCTTCTGAGGGTAGTGAACCTGTGAAATTATTTACCATAGAGGCTGTGTCATTAAGTACATTCAAGACTGAGACAGATTTTTAATCAGTCAGGGAATCAAGGGTTACGGGAAAAAAGGCAGGAAAGTGTAGTTGAGGATTATCAGATCAGCCATGATCTCATTGAATGGCGGAGCAGACTCAATGGGCCAAATGGCTATTTCTGCTCCTATATCTTATGGTCACATTCTGAGGTGCAGGTGAGAATGCAGGATGATGATGATGTTGATCCTTTTTTGTTGTTATATTCTAGGTGCTGCATTGGGTCCATTGCTGGCTGGAGTCCTCAATGACTGGAATAGTGTCTTTTACATGTTGATTGTATCTGATATTTTGGCCTGTCTGGTATGTCACTCAGTATTCCATAGCCTCTTTCTCAATTAGGAAAATCTCTTTGTTTTATGTTTTCCTTAATCCTCTTTTGCTCTTCACACCTCCCTCTATGACAGCACCTTTGTCCTCTTGCTCGACACACAGATTATTTATACCTTCCCATTGCCTTGCTGAACAAGAACATCCAATTTAGCACAGATGGGAATTAATTCTGCTGTGTGGTTCAATTCACCTCCTTTTGTAATTGTTCTTTGATTATAAGATGTCTATGTAGGGCATGACTTAATCTAAAGGGTAACAAATGTATGGTTAAAACTTACACTTTACGGAGTGGTTTGGATTGTGGTTGACCATGATTCCATTCCCTTTGTCAATGGTATTATATTGAGAGGAAGTGTCTGAATGCCAGTTCAATGTGCTGCAGACTGGTGGGTATGGGTTGCCCTTGTACAGATCTGAGCTCCCGTCATTGCTCCATGTAAAGGCCAGCCTCGTACCCAAGGGAGTTACAAGGTGAGTTTTATTTGAAGGGTCGCCTTCATACAAGGAGGGGTAAGTGCCAATTGATGCCTGGGAGCTGATGCCTTACTGAGGTGGTGGCATAGTGCTTTGTCACTGGACTAGTATTCCAGAGACCTAGGTTAATGCTCTGGGGATCTGGGTTTGAATCAGCAGATGGTGAATTCAATGAAAATCTGGAATTAAAAGTCTCAGCACAAAATCATTGCCAATTGTTGTTTAAAAAAAACCCATCTGGTTCACTAATGTCCTTTTTTAGGGAAGGAAATCTGTCCTTACCTGGTCTGGCCTGCATGTGACTCCAGGCCCACAGCAATGTGGATGAGTCTTTAAGTGCTCTCTGTACAAGTGATGGGGAATAAATGCTGGCCTAGCCAACGCTGTCCACATTCCATGAATAAATAAAAAAAAGGGAGTAAAACCTCAATTTAGTAAGAAAACCCTTGCCCACCCTCTGGATTCTCCTCTCTTGGTTCTACCCAAAGACCCCTTTATTTTTTGTGAGATTAGGAGAAATGTGGATGATAAATTGAGACTCCCTTTCTTCTACCTCACTGTTCTAACTATTCTTCCATTACTAGATTTCCCTGTTCTAATTGCTTTAATGATTTGCTTATTGCTACATGGGGAAAATCCTGAATATTTTCTCTCCCTCCAGCCAACGGCTCCCATTTTAATGTGGACAAAATAGAACCAATTTGAAGTAAAACTGACGGGAAGGCAGTTGAAACTATTTACAAGAGGCAGCAGCCTCCGTTTTGTCCATTGGTTTACTCTCTCCTATTGGTGATCAAAATCAGAAGATGCTGGAAAAGCTCTGCAGGTCTGGCAGCATCTGTGGAGAGAGAAATGGAGTTAATGTTTTAAGTACAATATGACCCTTCAGAACTAGGGTGACATTGGTGGTGATGTCCCACTGTAAATGACATGAGCTCACCAGTGGTGGCAGTAACTCAATACCCAAACCTGCAATCTCTTCAGAATAAATGCAGTTTGTTTTTGGATTTCACTTGGATTGGAAGCTTTGGAACAAAATTTTTTAGTATTAATCTTTTTTTTTTGCTTCTTGTTTACAGTTATTGAGCAGATTAGTGTACAAGGAGATCCGAGGCTGGTGTGGGTACCCAATGAGATTAAGAGGGTAAGAGAATGAGCTCTCGTTGAACTGCTGTGTGGGGGCTGAGAACGAGTGTGTCATATATTGTACCTTGAGTGCTTAAAAGGAATAATTTATTGCACCAATTCCACAATTCTAGACTGTTTTTCCTCTTTAGTACTGATGGAGAGACTTGAAGATGGATGCACTGAGGGTTCTGGTGGTAGTAAGCTCCTCCTCTTCTTCCTCTTTCCCTCCTCCTCCTTTCATAATCAGAGGTACAGAACTATGGGGAGGAATTGAGCAGAGTCAGGCCTAATACAAAGGGTTGAGAGAGTCACGCAGGCAGCTTGGTGTCCCCACCCCTCCTTTCTCTTCATAGCTGGATCAGTGCAGCAGTGGCAGAGCCTGGTGACAGTTGGAGAAAGTCAATGGTCTTTCCATCAAACAGCCATTTTCCACCAATCTCCAAGAATTTTGTAACTAATAGTTAAAAGAGAACCCTGTTGGTGCCCCAGTGGTTGCTCACAGCATACAAACATATGTACATATGAAGCAGAAGTAAGTCATTCGGCCTCTCGAGCCTGCTTCACCATTCGATAAGATCATGGCTGATCTATTTGTATTTCAAGTTCCACATTCCCATCTACTCATTGATTCCCTTTTGTTAAAGGCTATCCACCTCTGCCTTAAAAAATTTAATGACCCTGTTTCCACTGCCTTCTGAGGCAGAGTTCCAAAGTCGCACAGCCCTCAGAAAAAAATTTCTCCCCTGTTCTATAAGGATGACCCCTAATTTTAAAACAGTGCCCCCTAGTTCTGGACTCATCCACAAGAGGAAACCTCCTTTCCACATCCACCTTGTCAAGACCATTCAGGATCTTGTACGCTACAATCAAGCCATCTCTTAATCTTCTAAACCTCAGTGGAAACGAGCAGTGTCTTGGAAATGACTATTTTATTCCTAGTGATTCCAGGACAATCGGAGACTTGGCAGCCCCAGTGGCATGAGAACTGATCACAGGCACTTTGACATGGCAATATCTGAAAAGTAGAGACAGATAACTGCTAAAAGAAGCAGTTGCTGAAGTTTTGTATCTTGCACTATTCATGACTACTGTTGGATGTGATTCTGCGATTGGGCAGCACTTGCTGAACAATCCTAGTGTGCTAATGTCTACACTAACAACCAATTTAAGATGATCAGTTGTGTTCATAATGTGGCTCATTTACACTTGCTTAGAAGTGACATACATATTCAGGGACCTGTTCTCTGCATACAAAAATTCAAGCCCTGTGTCTTGAACTACCTGGGAGCTTGGGGAGCCCATAGTTCCCTGTTTTTTCCATGGCAACGTCTCGTCCAATCAGTCTCTTGCTAACCAATCAATGCACTATTTTTCCTGTAGTATGAATTGTTGTGATTGTTTGAAATTTGGCATTCTTGTGTTTGTCCTGATGAGAGCAAGATGAAAAGCTTCAGCATAGAAATGGGGAGGCAGTGGCATAGTGGTATTGTCCCTAGACTAGTATTCCAAAGACCCAGGTTAATGCTCTGCAGACCCAGGTTCAAATCCCACCATGGCAGATGGTGGAATTTAAATTCATTTAAAAAATCTGGAATTCAGCCTTACCACAAAACCATTGCTGATCGTCGTAAAAACCCAACTGGTTCACTAATGTTCTCTTTTTTTTGGGGAAGGAAATCTGCTCTCCTTACCTGGTCTAGCCTACGTGTGACTCCAGACCCACAACATTGTGATTGACCCTTAAATGCCCTCTGAACAAGCTTATTTTATGCAATTGGGGATGGGCAATAAATGCTGGCCTAGCTAGCAATACCTACGTCCTGTTTAGTGAATTAAAAAAAAAAATCTGGTGGTGATGCAGCCAGTGTCTGAAGTTCTGTTTTTTTGGAGGAAATCATGGTTTATGGTGCTACTGCTTCTGAAATTTGGGGTTCTGATGTACTATCTGTGCTTTTTTAAATATGTTTTAATGTTTAGCATTAAAATGCCCCCACGCACACGACACATCCTCTGTGTTCTGGATAGCAGACTTTGGCTGGCACAGACTGGGTGGAATGTTTTGTGTCCCTTTTGTGTATGAATTGAGGGTAACATGTGAGTCATTGTCAGTCAGGTAATGTCCCATTTTGTTTTTTGCCAGCATGTATTGATTCTTGAGTTCAACATGAAAACACTAACTCAAAGGCTCCCTCTGCTGTCCAGGGGCATATTGCACTTTATTAGTGGAAGAAAGCTGGCATTAGATAGGAGTAAGGCATTCAGCCTCGAGTCTGCTTCACCATTCAGCTAAATCATATGTGAAATTTCACCTTCCTTGGTTCCATATCCCTTAATGACATTCCCTAACAAATCTCCCACTGATTTGAAACTTCCGATTGATCCCTAGCCTCGACAGCTTTTGTGGGGGGAGAAAGTGTTCCATTACCTTTATTTCTCGTGAAGAAGTGTTTCCTGACATTACCCCTGCACAGCTTAGCTCTAACTTTAAGGTTGTGGTCCCTATTTTTTGTTCTGGACAATTCTGCCAGAGGAAATAAGTTTTGCTCTATCAAATCCTTTAATCACCTTTTTAAACACTTCAACCCCTTAATCGTATATACCTGAGGGAATACAGGCTTATTTTATGCAATCCTTATGTATAGTTTAACCTTTTGTAGCCCCTGGTACTCATTATTTTCAAAATGGATTTTTTGTGGTTTTGCTGGATGAAGAAAGTATGACCTGAAGCGTACTCAGAGTCCAAGTCACTCCAGATGTTTGCCTGTTACATTAGAATCTCACTTGAGAGTTGTGTTGGAAATGCTCCTGTGTCGTTGCTGGGGTGAGGGCCGAATGGGGTCTGGCTATGTTGCTCCCACTCCCTGCCTCAGGCAGTTGATGTTCACCTAAACAAGATGCCAGGGAGCTGATGGCACCTGTGACTCAGCAAAGAGCATCGCTTTCAGGAGGAATAGGGAAGAAAAGAGAACGGGTATAGTCGTACAGTTTTATCTGAAAAACGCTAAAGTTGAAAATCTGCCTAGTTTAGCACCAAGCCACATCAGATCTCTAACACTTCTTCCCCTTTTTGTGTGCTGTAGGTTTAAGGAGTTCTGATCGAGAACACTGTCCACTGAGAAATTCTTAAGACACTGGGAAATTTTTCCGTTTGTGGATTAATTCTGCTTTGGCTTCAAAGCTTGGTACCTAACTCCATCGATGTGTGGAAGCAAAACACCAAGATCCAATGTAGTGAAAAGAATGAAGTCTTTTTAATCTCCAGTATCCCTCCCAGAGACTGACATCACAAAGGGATTAAAGTCAGACTGGCCTTTTTGATACGGTTTAGCCCCTTTGCTATTGAAGATTGCCTTTCAATTTATGGTGAACAGGGTTTAATTGATGGAGTCTATGCCTGATGTAGTGTCTTTTATTTGTTTAAAATACACACACACACTTTGGATAATCTTTTTTGTTTCTCAGTGCAATTTTTCTAATAATCAGCTTCAAAAAGCAAACCAAGCTTTTGATTTGCTTTCCTTTATTTTATTATTCTTTTTATTTAGTGTCTTTCATTTCTCCCTTTTTTGTGCTATGGCCTGAACCAGTTTAATTAGCTCTGTTGAGAGACAGACGACCTTTTTGGTGCACAGGTTGTGTTGAGAAAGGGCAGTGCTGTCAACCACTCTCATCTCCTAATTAGATACTTTAAATATGGAAAAGAAACTTCATGTGCAAGCCCTGTGATGGAGCAGTTAATATCTCCCCGTGTCATCCACTCTCTAGACAGTGACTTTACTGCACTGCCTTCTGACAGCCTGCTGGAAGCTGATTCTGATGTTGCCACTAACAGCAAAGGGCCACTGATATATATATAATATATATATGCACTGAATATATACAATATATATTACTGATGGGCATACATCAACACACAAGCATAGTAACTCACTATCTGACTCCCCAAAGCCTATCTATCTTCTACAAGCCACAAATCAGGAGTGTGATGGAATACTTTCCACTTGTCTGGATGAGTGCAGCTTCAACAGCACTCAAGCTTGACACCATCCAGGATAAAGCACTCCACTTGATTGGCACCCCATCCCCAAACATTCACTCCCTACCCTACCAACGAACAGTGGAAGCAGTGTACACCATCTATAAGATGCACTGCAGGAACTCATCAAGCCTCCTAAGTACTTTCCAAACCCACAACTGCTAACATCTAGAAGGACAAGGGCAGCAGACACATGGGAACACCACCACCTGGAAGTTTCTTCCAAGCCACTCACCATCCTGACTTGGAAATGTATCGCTGTTCCTTCACTGTCACTGGGTCAAAATCCTGGAACTCGCTCCATAACAGCACTGTGGGTGTACCTGCACCACATAAACTGCAGCAGTTTAGGTATAACTCACTACCGCCTTCTCGAGCTATAAATGATGGCCTAGCCAGTGACCATCACGTTAACGAGTAATTAAAGATACATACTGTCATGTGCGCACAGACCAGCAAATTGTAAGTGAGAGTTTTTCAAGACTCTCATCCCTTCCTCTGGTTGGTAACACTCCATCTGTTGTGGAACTGAGCCATACAGACCAAGATATAAAAACAGCAAATGCTGGCAATGCTCTGCAGCTTCGACAGCACCTGTGGAAAGAGAAACAAAGCAATGACCTTATGGGTCTGAGCGTTCTGACAAAAATGTTAACTGGGTTTCTTGCTTCATAGATGCTGCCAGATTGGCCGAACATTTCCAGCATCTTCTGTTCCTTTCAGATTCCCAGCATCAGTGTTTTTCCTTTTGAAGGTGGTCTCAGCCTGGACCAGGAATCAAAACTGAATTTGGTTGACTTCAGTTGGAATAAAGCTAGAGTTGTGAAAATCATTGAGTGAGGGAAGAGAAATCTTGTGAAACTCCTGCTTTACTGCCATCCAGTGAGTGGGAGTGGAAAGGTCAACATGTTGTAGCCATCAACTGAGGATATGATCTGGCTTTCTTGTGATGCCTACTGACACCCATTGCCTGGCTGATGAATGGCTACTTGAGTGAGGGACTGCCCTGCATGCCTGACATTCTACCTACAGAGTCAACACCTTCGCAGGAGGGGAGGAGAGTGAAGAATTGTGCTTTTCACCATGTTGCTTTTGACACACTATTCGTTCAGCCTTAAACTAACCTAAAAGATCCTACCTCATCAGCTGGGTGTGATGGCCCAGCACTGGTCGATGGAGAGCGAGGAGGCCACAACTGGAATTACAGAGCAGTGAAATAGGTCAAGTACCAGTCCTTCTGTTGCTACGAGTCCCTTCATCTAAAAAAAAATTCTATTTATATAGTGCTTAGAGCATTCCAAGATCCTTCATAACCAATGAAGTAATTTGCAGTCCTGAAGTATCCCACTGACCGCGCTTACAAGACATTAGGAGTACACTAATAAATAATGGATTCAGACAGCCCACTGTAATTAAATTCAATTGGCTACAAATTTTTGCTGCATTATATCTGGTAAGTGCAATTTGTGTATAACATTCTGATGTATGTTATCACATTGTCATTGGGGCATAAGAATTGCTCACTGTTGCATGGTTATACTCTCGCTCTCTTGCACTTCTCTCTTGCTCTGGTAGTTTTTAAGGAAAAGCAGGATCATGCAGTTAGTTTTGGATTGTTGTATCAAAGAACTGATAGACATGATGGGCCAAATGGCCTCCTTGTGCTGTAACTTTGGACCTCCTACATTCCTGACCAGCCTCTGATTTTCTATTAAATATGAACATACGGAGCAGGCTATTCGGCCCCTTGGCCCTGCTCTGCCATTCAATAAGATCATGGCTGATCTGTTTGCGTTTCAGATTCCACGTTCCCATCTACCCCCAATAACCTTTGATTCCCATGCCTAACAAGAATCTATCTACCTCCACCTTAAGAAAATTTAATGACCCCTTCTGAGGCAGAGTGTTCCAAAGTTGCACAACCCTCAGAAAAGATTTCTCCTCATCTGCCCTAAAAAAAAAGGGTGACCCCTAATTCTGGACTCACCTACAAGAGGGAACATCCTTTCCATGTCCATCTTGTCACAACTCTTCAGGATCTTATATACTTTGATCATGTCCCCTCACTCTTCTAAACTCCAGTGGAGACAAGCTCAGTCTGTTCAACCTTTTCTCATAAAACAACCTGTTCATTCCAAGTATTAATCCAATAAACCACCTCTGAGCTGCCTCCAATGCATTTACATCCTTCCTTAAAGAAGGAGACTAAAACTGCACACAATATTTGAGATATGGTCTCACCAATGTCCAAGTAAGATGCAAAAAAAACCAAAGCCAACCAGGTTTCCTCCAAATGGTTCCTTTCCAGTCAGTCTTTCTGGGCAATAATCAGTTGTAAGAGCTGGAGTCAGCTGTGATTCTGTTAATGATTAAATTACTTGAGAACACCTCACTAAAATAAAGAACTTGCATATATGTTTTGCCTTTTGTGATTTTGGGGTTTCACAACCAATGAATTTTGAAATGTAGTCATCATTGTAATGTTAAGAAATGAAGGAGCCAATTTGCACACGGCACACTGGGATAACAAATACAGATGATGTGTTTTAGTGGTGTTGGTTTGGGGATAAATATTGATCCAGAGCATCAGAGAGAACTCTGCTATTCTTTTAATAGTGATGTGGGATCTTTGACATCTAACTGAGGGGGTAGACAGTTTAACATCTTATTTGAAAGACGTTTGTCTATGTCTCAAATTTCTAATGCTAACATATCTTTGTGTCCTGATTGGGACCAATGAGGCAACAGCACTAAAAACAGATCCATCAAAACCTCCAGATCGAGGAAATACAAACGGGACAAACCATCGAATCGCAGAAATTATTACGGTGCAGGAGGAAACATCCTCTCCACATCCACCCTGTCAAGACACCTCAGGATCTTATATGTTTCAATCAAGTCGCCTCTTACTCTTCTAAACTCCAGTAGATACTAGCCTAGCCTGTCCAATCTTTCTTCATAAGACAACCTGCCCATTCCAGGTATTAGGCTGGTAAACCTTCTCTGAATTGCTTCCAACACATTTACATCCTTCCTTAAATAAGGTGACCAATACTGTACACAGTACTCCAGATGTGGTCTCACTAGTGCTCTGTATAGCTGAAGCATAACCTCCCTACTTTTGTATTCAATTCCCCTTACAATAAATGATGCATCCTATTAGCTTTCCTAATTATTTGCTGTACCTGTACACTAGCCTTTTGTTGCAATTCATGCACTAAGACACCCAGATCCCTCTGCATTTCAGTGCCCTGCAATCTCTCACCATTTAGGTAATATGCTTCTCTTTTATTCTTCCTACCAAAATGGACAATTTCACATGTTCCTACATAATACTCCATTTGCCAGATCTTTGCCCACTCACTCAACCCATCTATATCTTTTTATAGCCTCCTTTTGTCTTCACAACTTACTTTCCTAGTTATCTTTGTGTCATCAGAAAATTTGGCAACCATCCCACCATTTCACTCAAGTCATTTATATAAATTGTAAAAAGTTGAGGCCACAGCACTGATCCCTGTGGCACACCACTTGCCAGCCTGAAGAAGACCCATTTATGCCTACTCTCTGCTTCTTGTTAGCCAGCCAATTTTCTATCCATGCCAATATGTTACCTATACCATGAGCTTTTATTTCACGCAGTAACCTTTGATGTTGCCAGGGTTAGAAAAGTGTAGCTACGAGGAGAGATTGGATAGGTTGGGGTTATTTTCCCTGGAACAAAGAAGGCTGAGAGGTGACTTGATTGAGGTGTTCAAAATTATGAGGGGAATAGTTAGAGTGGACAGGATAAAATTGTTTCCCTTGATGGAGAATTCTAGAACCAGGGGACATAGATTCAAGATAAGTGGCAGAAGGTGTAGGGGGGACATGAGGAAGAACTTTTTTTATGCAGAGGGTAGTGGGTGTCTGGAATTCGCTGCCCAAGTTGGTGGTAGAGGCAGAAACTTTAAACTCTTTTAAAAAGTACCTGGATCTGCACCTAAAGTGCTGTAAACTGCAGGGCTATGGGCCAGGTGCAGGAAGGTGGGATTAGAAAGGGCATTTGGGTGTCCTCGGGCTGGCATGGACAAGATGGGCTGAATGGCCTCCTGTGCTGTAACTTTTCTATGGTTCTATGTGGCACTTTATCAAATGCCTTCTGGAAATCTAAGTACAGTACATCCACTGGTTCCCCTTTATCTACAGTGTATGTTACTTCCTCAAAGAACTCCAATAAGTTGGTTAAACATGGTTTCCATTTCACAAAGCCATGTTGACTCTGCCTGATTAACTTGAACTTATCCAAGTGCCCTGCTTTGGCTTCTTTAATAATAACTTCTAACATTTTCCCTATGACAGATGTTAAGCTAACTGGCCTGTAGTTTTCCACTTTCTGTCTCCTTCCATTTTTGAATAATAGGGTTACAATTGCTATCTTTCAATCTAATGGGACCTTCCCTGAATCTAAGGAGTTTTGGAAAATTAAAACCAATGCATCAACTATCTCACTAGTCACTCCTTTTCAGACCCTAGGATGAAGTCCATCAGGACCTGGGCATTTGTCAGCCCACAGCTTCAACAATTTACTCAGTACCATTTCTTCTCTAGTGATTGTAATTTTCCTGAATTCCTCCCTGCCTTCCATTTCCTGATTTATAGCTGCTTCTGGGATTTTATTTGTATCCTATATAGTGAAGACTGATGCAAAATACCTGTTCAATTCATTTGCCATTTCCTTGGTTTCCATTGTCAATTCTCCAGACTCACTTTCTATAGGACCAATGCTCACTTTGTTAACTCATTTCTTTTTTATATATTTATAGAAACTCTTACTATCTGTTTTTATATATTTTGGCTAGCTTTCTCTTGTACTCTGATTTTTCCCTCCTTGCTGCTCCTTATATTCTGTCCAATGTTCTGACCTTCCATCTATCTTTGCACAAGTATCTGCTTTATCTTTAAGTTTGGTACTATCTTTAACCTTTCTAGTTAACGATGGATGGTATGTCCGCCCCTTGGACTTTTTCTTAGTTTTTCTATTCTGTGTATTCTGAAATATCCCCTTAAATGTTTGCCACTGCATCTCTATTGACCTATCCCTTAACCTAATTTGCCAATTCTCTTTAGCCAACTCTGCTTTCATGCCCTCATAATTTCCCTTATTTAAGTTTAAAAACATAGTCTCAGATCCACTCCTCTCTTGCTCAAACTGAATGTAAAATTCAATCATACTATGGTCACTGCTACCTGGGGGTGCCTTCACTGTGAGATCATTAATTAATCCTATCTTGTTGCATAATACCAGGTCTAATATAGCCTGCTCTCTGGTTGGCTCCAGAACATGCTGTTCTAAGAAACTATCCCGGAAACATTCTATGAACTCCTCAACTAGGCTACCTTTGCCCATCTGACTTTTCCAGTTTATATGTAGATTAAAATCTCCCATGATTAATGCCATGCTTTTCTGACAAGCTCCCATTATTTCTTCCTTAATGCTCCACCCTACCATTTGGTTGACCTCATTTTCAAGCCATGCCTTGGATGCCTAGTTGAACGAACAGGGAATTAAGGCCTCCCTAGACTCCCTGCCTCCCAGAAAATTCCTTACTTCTGCAGCAACGTGCTCACCCTGGGCCTCCTCTGGCTCCTCATCAGACCCATCAGTTGAGTCATCCTCTGTGACCTGGGGAGCTGCCTTGCTGTCTTCACCCTCCAATGAGTCCTTGATAGATCCAGATTGTACAGAGTGCAGCACACAATGACAATAAGCGAGGAGCGCTTTGAAGGATGTTGCAGTGACCCCCACCCCCCCCCGCCCCCCCACCCCCACCTGTCCCCCCGATCGGTCCAGGCGGTGGAACCTCGTCTTGACCAGGCCAATGGTCCTCTCAATTACTGCCCTTGTTGCAGAGACATGACTTCCATTGTACCTTCCCCCGCTTCTGTCCTTGGTTGTCTGAGAGGTGTCATGAGCTACCTTTTCACCTTGTCACCCAGGAGCCAATCATCCAGCTGAGCTGGAGCAACAAAGATCCTTGGCTCCTGGGAGTGCCGCAGGATGTGTGCATCGTGGCAGCTGCCAGGGCACCTGGTGAAGACCTGCAAAACTGTCTCTTGTGGTCGCAAACAATCAAGCCCTTTCTGTTGACGGAAGCACCCAGCTCACCTGTTGGTGCCTTTATGGCCAATGAGTGTAATCTATGGCACCCTGGATGTGGAGGGAACCCAGCAATTGCAGCTTAGCCTCTGGCTCACTCAGCCTGGCTGGCTTCAGCTGGAAATGAAGTTCATGACCCGACTGAATAGAGTGTCCGTGACGAGCTTGGCGCAGCTGTGGGTAACAGGTTGAGAAACACCACATCGATCACCCACTGACTCTTGGAAAGAACCAGAGGCAATAAAGCTCAGAGCCACTGTCACCTTAAGAGTCAGTGGCATATGGTGGCCACCTACACAGTTTGAGGCAAACTCTGGGCCAATCATCTGGCATATGGAGGTGACAGTTTCCCAAGAGAGGCGGAGCCTCCTTCAGCACTGGACCTCTGAGATGTCCTGGTGGCTGGAGCACTGCCTGTAGACTTTGGCTGCAGGATAATGGAGTCTTCTGCGGACCCTTCTGCCTTGCACTTCCTGCTGGCCCTGCAACCCCTCTGACTGTGCCTCTCTTCCTACAGGTCGCTCTCTGGTATGTTACCTGTGGACACCAGGCCTCCTCTCCCTCCTGGCCCTCTCCTCCCCTTCAGAGGAGGAAGTCCCTCCAGTAGAGCAGACAATCCCCATTTGCTGGAATACAGATGGCACAGGATAGTGCCCCGAAGGCTGCACACAACAGAAAGTCTCTAAGAAAGCTTGTAAGCCAAAGAGTCCTTCAGAAAACACAGGAATTGTAATGAACTGCCAGAAAACCACCTGCAAGCAACTCCCACCTAAATTCCTGCCTACCCTTATTGCCATGGCTCTGATTGACTTTTATCCCACCCTGGATTGAGTTTCAATTTAAAACAGTATGGCAGTCTGACCATGTGATCCATGAGCCGAATGCTAAATTGCTCAGGCCGCCTAAAATTTGATACAATTGCATTTTTAATGGGCTTAATTGCCCATTTAATTGTCGGCAGGCGCACCTCTGACTCCCGTAACATGGTGCGACAGCGCAATGACGATGGGACGCGTTTTCTTGTGGGAATTCACACGAGTTTGGGTCAGCTACGCGCCCGCTCCTAGAGTGTAAAATCCCGACCCTTGTGTTTTGATGCTCCAGTGAAGCACCGTGGGATGTTTTGCTATGTTGAAGGTGCTATATAAATGCAAGTTCTTGTGCTGGTAGCATAGGATCCAAGTTTTTCTCCTACAGAGAGAGAGAGGGGCACTGGCTGAAAACACCACCTGCAGAGTACCAGCTGATGCACTTTGCAAATAGCCATCCTCTCTACTTTCTTTGCAAGGTTGAGCTGATGGCTCTCAATGTCACCGTGCTGTCAATTATGGCTTAATGCCCTACACAATACACAATGCTGCAGCAGAGAACAGTGTGACCGAAACAAAACCGGCTGGAGGAACCGAACGCCAGCTGGAAGAAAAACACCCAAGAGCAAACAATATGATTGGGCTCCGGTTGGAGCTGTCTTGACTTGCCTTTTCCTGCCTTGAATGTTCTATTCTGAATATGAAGCATAATTGAAGGAAAACAAGGAGGTCAATGAGGAAAAACAGAGTCACAGTGAGAGTCACATTAGAAGTAGAATAACTTCATTTATATAGTAGCAACGAGGTAGGATTAATTGATAACCTTCTGGTGAAGGCACCCCTAGGTAGCAGCGATCATAATATGATTGAATTTTACATTCATTTTGAGGGAGAAATGAATGCTTCCAAGACTAGTATTTTAAACTTAAATAAGAGCAATGATGAGGGCATGAAAGCAGAGCTGGCTAAAGTGAACTGGCAAATGAGGTTAAGGACATGTCAATAGGAGTTCAGTGGCAGAAATTTAAAGGGATATTTCAGAATACACGGAATAGATACATTCCAATGAGAAAGAAAAATTCCAATGGGAGGGCCCACCATCCGTGGTTAACTAAAAAAGTTAAAGACAGTATCAAACTTAAAGGAAAAACATATAATTACACAAAGAAGGACGGCAGGTCAGAAGATTGTAAAGAATATAAAGAACAGCAAAGAATGACAAAAAGGTTAATAAGGAGGGAAAAATTAGAGTATGAGAGAAAGCTAGCTAGCAATATAAAGACAGATAATAAGAGTTTCAATAGATACTTAAATAAGAAAAGAATTAACACAGTGAGCATTGGTCTTATAGAGAATGCGTCTGGAGAATCAATAATGGAAAGCAGGGATATAGCGGATGAATTAAACAGGTATTTCGCTTCGGTATTCACTATATAGGACACAAGTAACATCCTGGAAATTGCTGTAAATCAGGAAATGAAAGGGAGGGAGGAACTCGGGGAAAGTACAATCACCGGGGAAGTGGTATTGAGCAAATTGTTGGGGTTGTGGGCTGACAAATCCCCAGGTCTGGATGGACTTCACCCTAAGGTCTTGAGAGAAGTGGCTAGTGAGATAGTGGATGCACTGGTTTTACTTTTCCAAAATTCCCTAGATTTGTTAAGGTTCCATTAGATTGGAAAATAGCTAACATAACTCCTTTATTTAAAAAGGGAAGGAGACAGAAAGCAGGAAACTATGGGCTGAATCTTCCGTTCGGCGAGCAGGGGCAGGCCCGACACGCCGACGTGTAAAATGACGCACGATGATGTCAGGTGCCCTTCCCAAAGTCATCGTGCGCCATCGGCGGAGTCGGCAGCGCGCCCGCCAAAGTGTTAAGGGCCTATTAAGGCCATTAAGAAATTAATTAAAGTATGTAAGAACGCTGCCCGTCCGACATCAAGGTTGATGGGCTGGCGAAAAGCCCAAGCGGCCTTCACGTTTTTCAGGAAACCTCATCCACAGGCAGGGTGAGGTTTCCTGACGCTTTTATAAAACAATTAAAATTTTCCCGCCTTTACAAACATGTCCCAACTCATGTGACACAGTCACATTTGGGGACATGTTTGAATGAATTTTTAAATCGATTATTTAATTTTTTTCATTTCCATTCAATCTCTCTGAGGCGCTCCGTGCCTCATGGAGATTGCTGCGCTCTTTTGCGTGGAGCGCAGGCCCTGAATCTTCCTCCCCCCCACAGGTAACGCTGGGTGCTACCGGCCGCGTATTACGCTGGGCGGGCATTAATTGGCCCACCCGCATAAAATGGCGGCGCACAGCCGATTGCGGGCGGCGATCGGCTTAGCGCCCACCCCCACGCCCTCCCACCCAGCCCGCTCGCCGTAGGAAAAATCCAGGCCTATAGGCCAGTTAGTCCAACGTCTGTCATAGGGAAAATGTTAGAAGCTATTACTAAAGATGTTATAGCAGGGCAATTAGACAAATTCAAGGCAATCAGGCAGAGTCAACATGGTTTTGTAAAAGTGAAATTAAGTTTAACCAATTTTATTGGCGTTCATAAGCACTGTAGATAAAGGGGGACCGGTGCATGTACTATACTTAGATTTCCAGAAGGCATTTGATAAAGTGCCATATTGAAGGGTATTGCAGAAAATAAAAACTCATGGTGTAGGGGGTAACATATTGACATGGATAGAAGATTGGCTAACTAACAGGAAGCAGAGAGTTGGAATAAATGGGTCTTTTTTCTGGTTGGCAGGATGTGACGAGTGGTGTGCCACAGGGATCAGTGCTGGGCCTCAACTCTTTACAATTTATATAAATGACTTGGATGAAGGGTCTGAAAGAATGGTTGCTAAATTTACTGATGACGCAAAGATAGGTAGGAAAGTAAATTGTGAAATGGATGTAAGGAGGCTACAAAGTGACAGTGGGCAAAGATCTGGCAAATGGAGTATAAAGTGGGCACATGTGAAATCATTCATTTTGGCAGGAAGAATGAAAAGGAAGCTTATATTACCTAAATGGTGAGAGATTGCAGAGCTCTGAGATTCAGAGGGATCTGGGTGTCCAAGTGCATGAATCACAAAAGGTTAGTATGCAGGTACAGCCGGTAATTAGGAAAGCTAATAGAATGTTATCATTTATTGTGAGGAGAATTGATTACAAACATAGGGATGTTATGCTATGCTTCAGTTGTACAGGGCGTTGGTGAGACCACGTTTGGAGTATTGTGTACAGTACTGGTCTCCTTATTTTAAGAAAGATGTAACTGCATTAGCAGCAGTTCAGAGAAGGTTTACTAGACTAATACCAGGAATGGGTGGGTTGTCTTATGAGAAAAGACTAGACGGGTTAGGCTTCCATCCAGTGGAATTTAGAAGAGTAAGGGGCGACTTAATTGAAACCTTTAAGATCCTGAAGGATCTTGACAGGGTGAATGCGCAAAGGATGTTTCCTCTTGTGGGAGAATCTTGAACTAGGGGTCACTGTTTAAAAATAAGGGGTTGCTCATTTAAGACTGAGATGAAGAGAATCTTTTTCTCTCAGAGGGTAGTGAGTCTCTTCCTCAAAAGGCAGTGGAAGCAAAGTCTTTAAATATTTTTAAGGCAGAGCTAGATAGATTCTTGATAAACAAGGGGGTGAAAGGTTATTGAGGGCAGGCAGGAATGTGGGGTTGAGGTTACATTCAGGTCAGCCATGATCTTATTGAATAGTGGAGCAGGCTCGAGGGGCCGAGTGGCCTACTCCTGCTCCTAATTCCTATGTTCGTATGCATCTTTCATGACTATTGTAATGTAGGAAATGTGGCAGCCAATTTACATGCAGCAAGCCCCCACTAATAGCAATGTGACACTGACCAAATAATCTGTTTCAATAACGTTGATTGAAGAATAAGTATTGGCCAGGACGCCAAGGATAAATCTTCCACTCTTCCAATCGTGCCACAGGATCTTTCACATCCATCAGAGAGGGCAGACAGGGCCTTGGTTTAATATCACTGAAAGATGGCACCTCACATAGCTCAGCTCCCCCCTAGTACTGCACTGGTATGTCAGTTTAGATTTTTTTTGCATTTAGGATGACACACTGCAGTCTAGGAGTAATATGGTTTCCACGCTAAAAGGAGGGAGTGAAGTTAGAAGAAGAGGAGAGATTATGGGAGTTTCTGGACCACTGACCTGTCAAAACCTAAACTAGATCATCAGCTATATTTTAAATAATCGGTTTCCCCAAGCTATTGCTTGGCAAGTGCTTTTCAGAATGTGGAGGTGAAATGATTTTTTACCAGGAGTGCGATACAGATTCATACTGAACCGGCAACTGAGTTTTTTTCCACTCCCAGTCTTCTGTCCACTGAAGTTTACAGAATGATAGCTCAAACTCTTTTTGGGGACTCGTTTCCTAGTCTCACTGTCACTTTAACTAGGTTTGAAATTAAAAATCTAGTCAATGGAAATTAAAAACTGATGTCATGAAAAATTGGCTGTTTTGCACATCTGACTAGAACTGCGCTCACCCTCCTTGTCTCTTCTTCTGACAGCATTTCCCTCACCTAGTCAATTGGTCACTAGGTTTAAATCCCTCCCCCAATGCTCTAGTACCCTGACACTCTTCTTCCACAGCCACCACATCCTGTTGAACTATTACTGTTTCTCGGATGTAGGAACAAGTCGAGGTGGTTCAGGCCCTTGGGCCTGCTCCGCCATTCAGTTGGATGATGGCTGATCTGTACTTCAACTCGAATTACCCAGCTTGGCTCCATATCGCTTGATACCCTTACCTCTAAAATACTCACCACTGCTCTCAGATTTTCTTCTATATGTTAGAGAACACACTCACCTTTCACAGAAGAACAACCCCCAACCTACATGGAACTACCCTTTCATTGTACCCACCACTGTTGCATGCAATTCCTATCACATCCTCTCTATCATCATCCAATCATTCCGGGCTTAAAAAATGCTACATGATTGCTATTAAAGCTTAATCGAATTGTTAATTTACAATGTCCATGCAAATACATGCATACTCAGCAGCAACTTGTATTTGTATAGCATGTTTGACATAAAACATCCCCAGGTGTGACATAGGAACATTATAAAGCAAAATTGGACACCGAGACAATAAGACGAAATTCGGGCAGATGGCTGAAAGTTTGATCAAGGAGGTAGGTCTAAAGAAGCATCTTAATGGAGGAAAGAGAGGTTGACAGACAGAGAGGGTTAGGGAGGGAATGCCAGACATTAGGGCCTTGGCAGCTGAAGGTACAGGCATCAATGATGCAGCAATTAAAATTGGGGACATTCAAGAGGCCAGAATTAGGGGCAGAGTTGATTACAGAAATAGGGACGGGCGAGGCCATGGAGGGATTTGAAAATGAAGATGAAAATTTTAAAATCGAGGTGTTGCTTCAATGTAGGACAGGTTGAAAGGACTCAATGCGAGTATGAAAGTGAGCAGCAGAGTTTTGGAAGACAGCAAATTTACAGAGGGTATAATTGGGGACGCAGGCCAGGAGTGCATCAGAATAGTCAGGTCTGGAGATAACAAAGGGACGGATGAGGGTTTTAGTAGCAGATGAGCTGAGATGGGTGGAGTTGGGCGATTTACAGAAGTGGGAACAGAGGGGGTTGGTGATGCTGCCGGATGTGGTCGGAATTTCATCTCTGGGTCAAATATGACGACAAGGTTGCAAAAAGTCTGTCAGCCTCAGACAGCTGCCAGGCAGTGAGATGGTGTCAGCAGTTAAGGAACAGAGCTTGTAGTAGGGACATAAAGCTTCAGTCTTCGCAATATTGGAGGAAATTTCTGTTCATCCAGTACTGGATGTTGGACAAGCCGTCTGATCATTTAGCAACAGTGGAGGAGTTCAGAGGGGTGGTGCTGAGGTGGAGCTGGGTGTCGTCAGTGTATGTGTGAAAGCTAACTCCGTGATTTTGGATAATGACAGCGAGAGGCAGCATGTAGATGAGGAGGCCAAGGGTAGATTCTTAGGGGATACCAGAGGTAACAGTATGGGAGTGGGAAGAGAAGTTGTTACAAGTGATATTCTGGCTACCAGAACCAGGTGAAAGCAGCCCCACTCAGCTGGCAGACAGTAAAGAGACATTAGAATTTGTCATAGAATTAAAGCCCCAAAATGTCAGCAATACTTAAAAAAATTATTGAATGTTACAGTTTTTGGAATATCTAACTAATGAGACAATAGGTCTAAGTAAATTAAACCTCTTCAAAGTCAAATTAGATAAGTGTCTTAAGACACACACACACTATTAGTGTCATCTAATACAACAGAAGTGGGGTTAGAGAGACTTATGGCCTTTTCTGGTCTTTGAGATTTTCTGTTATTAACCAGGATATTTGGCCAGTCAAGTCTACATGAGTATCTTTTTCCAAATGAGTTAATCGTGTGATCTAATCCCATTCCCTGACCTCATCTTCTCGTTTCCTCTTTTTCTTCAAGTAACTATTTCATTCGCTTTCAAAATAATTTATGTAATCGCCTTCAACGATGCTTTCTGAAAAAGAATTTCATACTCTTAACTGTCCTGTGGACTCATTCCTATTCAGTCATTTTTGTGATTTTTCTTAAATTTGCTCCCTCCTTTTACCATCTTGTTAGCCAGTGGAAATAATCTATTATTATTTTCCTTTACATAATGGAGATTTTCAAATTATGCGGCAGAATTTTCTGCCTGTCGCGACATCCGGCGGGAAGCGCTATGCGCTTCCTGTGCGGGCCGGGGGGGATTCCCTAAAAGCGAGAGTGTGCTCTTTTGCGCATGTGCACGAAAGAGCGCACATCTCCCTGAGGCTAAGTGCTGCCTCAGGGAGATCGCTGACAGTTCTAAAAACATTAAAAATAGAAAAAAAAATCCTTAACATGTCCCCCTCATTTCACATGAGATGGGGCATGTTCATAATTTACACTAAAACTTTATTAAACTTTATAAATCCCTAAATGAAACATCATCCCGCCGGTGGATGAGGTTTCATGTTTTTTCTATACCCCGCTGGGGCTCCTGGCCTGTCCACCAACCTTAAGGTTGTACGGGCAGGTCCTTTAATTGTTTTAATCATCACGTCAATGACCTCAATTGGCCATTGACAGGTCGGAGGGCGCACAGCTGATTTTGTTGCGGGCCCGCCTTCCTGAAAATTTAAATGGGGCGGGGTGACGTTGGGGATCCCCCCCCACACCCCCGATGTCATCCCGCGTCATTTTAAGCATCAGTGAGCGGGCCCCGTTCCCTGCTCACCGACAGCAAAATTCAGCCCATGAAGTGTTAATTCAGGCCTCAGCCTTCTGTTAAGCAACAAACCTCTCAGGTTTCATCATAACTCCAGCCCCCTCCTCACTGGTACCAGCTTGCTGAATCCATGCTCCACATTTCTTGTTGCTATTACAATACATCCTTCCTATTCTCTCATAAAATTGCCATTTGATTTATTCAGTTATCATAACTCAGTGGCTCTGATAAAAAGTTGCCTGTTACACTGCATTAAGCAATGAAGCCTTTGACTCATCTTGAGCAAAACCTTGGGAAATGCCTCGTTTTTCATGTTGTGTGCATCGACAGTGCCTTTCACCACTCTTTGGTTTAAATTAGAACAGCAGCAAATCTCAAATCAAGAACTGGGGAAAGTACACATCAAAAACAAGAAAAACAGATGTGAAACTACAATTGAGGAACTACTACAGACTAATAAAAACAATCAGTCTAGAATCGCCAGTCTACAGTGTATATCAATGAACAAAAACAGGATTAAACTAATGAACATTAGTTTAATGAACAATTTAAAAGTTTCTTCATCTGCCAATAATGTTTTTAACATCATTAAAAAGTTAAATCTACAGTAGCATTGCAGGTTTTACAGGAAGCCTTTTACCAATTGATAGTATTTCTATTCTATCAAATGTCAGTAAGAGGCACACAGTCAGTGAGGGGAGATTTCGGCCTGAGTGAGACAGAGACCGAGTGAGTATATTTGGGAATTTGGTTCAAAGTGGGAATTCAGTGCATTGGGGGAAAGAGTTACTTTAGGCACGATTTACTGCAAGGAGTAAAGTGTGTTGAGTGGGGAGTTCGGTGAAGGCCGGGGAGAATGTGTTTTTTTCCTTCTACTTGTTTCCAGCCTCCAGTATTTGATTTCCATTTTGGTGCAGCAGAAGGAGCAGGTAAACCAGTAACTGATATTATTAGTTTTATTGGTGTTATAAAGTTCACTAGCAGTGCCAAAAACTATTGGGAGGCAATGGCATAGTGGTATTGTCGCTGGGCTAGTAATCTAGAGACCCAGGGTAATGCTCTGGGGACCAGGGTTCAAATCCAATTTAAAAAATCCAGAATTAAAGTCTAATGATGACCATGAAACCATGGTGGTTGTTGTAAAAACCCATCTGGTTCATTTATATATTTTAGGGAAGGAAATCTGCCACCCTTACGTGGTCTGGCCTACATGTGACTCCAAACCCACAGCAATGTGGTTGACTCTTAACTGCTCAAGAGCAATTAGGGAGGATAATAAATGCTGGCTTAGCCATGTGATGCCCACATCCCATGAACAAATTAAAAAATGGCTTTATTAATTATAACTAATTATCAATAATTAATTAACACATATTGGAGATGGCAGAGCAGGTGATGTGCTGTGATGGGACCTTCCAGATACTGGTGTAATCCAGGGCAAACACATCTGCAGTAAGTGTTTGCGGCTGCAGGAACTTCGGCTCTGAGTTATTGAGCTGGAGGCCGAGCTGCAGACACTGCGGCACATCAGGGCGGGGGTAAGTTACCTGGACATTTTATTCCAGGAGGTGGTCACACCCCTCAGGATAGAGCCTTCTGATTTGGTCAGTGGTCAGGGACAGGAGGGTGTGACTGTGAGTGAGGCAAGTAAGGGGACCCAGAAGGCAGAAGTGCAGGAACCTCGGCCCTTGACCCTTGAACTTGTCCAACAAGTTTGAGGTTTTTCCAGCTTGTTTGGATGAGAGTGGGGGCTGCAGAGTGGATGAGCTGACTGACCATGGCACTGTGGTACAGGAGGCCATTCAAGTGGGTGGGGGTTACAAGGAATGTAGTGGCAGTGGGAGACAGCAAAGTCAGAGGGATTGATGCCATTCTCTGCAGCAAAGAGCGTGAGTCCAGATGGCTGCCCAGTGCCAGGGTTCGGGACATCTGCTTGGGGCTGGAGAGGAGCTTGCTGTGGGAGGGGGAGGACCCAGCCATTGTGGTCCATATTGGTACCAACAACATAGGCAGGACAAAGGAGGAGGTTCTGCATAGTCAGTATGAGGAGCTTGGCACCAAATTAAGAAGCAGAACTTGAAAGGTCATAATCTCTGGATCATTACCTCATCCAAGTGCAAATTGGCATAGGACAAATCAGATTAGGGAGATGCATGCGTGGTTCAAAGCCTGGTGTGGGAGAAGTGGGTTCCAGTTCATGGGGCACTGGCACCAATACTGGAGAAAGAGGGGTCTGTATTGTTGGGACGGTTTACACCTGAGCCATGCTGGGACTGGTGTTCTTGTAAGCCATACAACTAGGGAAGTAGAGAGGGTTTTAAACTAAATAGTGGGGGCAAGGATACAAATTTGGGAGATGTGATAAAACAAAGAGTAGAGACAAGGCGAGAGAGACAGGTATTATTACGCGAAATGACAAACAGACTGTGACAGGAAGAGATAGAGAGTACAAAACTAGCAGTAACTTAACAGGTGAGACTAGCGGTTATAAAAAGAATAAAAGGATAAAACTGAAGGCTCTGTACCTGAATGCATGAAATATTTGAAACAAGATAGATGAACAGAGAGCGCACAAGGATTTGATAACCATTACAGAGACATGGCTGCAGGAGGACATCAATTGGGACCTGAATATTGAAGGGTACATGACATTTAGGAAGGACAGGAAGTGAGGAAAAGGTGGTGGGGTGGCTCTGTTAGTTAATGTTGGTATTAGCACAATAGAGAGGGATACCCTAAGTTCAGGAAACCAGAATGTGGAAATGGTTTGGGTAGAGATGAGAAATGGTAAAGGCAAAACATCACTTGTGGGAGTTGTGTACAGTCCCCCTAACAGTAACCACATGGTAGAATGGGGCAGAAAGGAAGAAATAATGGGAGCTTGTCAGAAAGGCACAGCAATAATCATGGGAGATTTTAATCTACATATAAACTGGAAATGTTGCCCGGTGGGTACCGTGGGGACTGGGTGCTTTATCGACCCTCTTAACCACATTTTGGTTTGATGTTTGTAAGTTTTCTTTAAACTTTCTATGCTAATTTCTTTAATTATATCACAGTCCTTCTGCCTGATTTCCATACCCACGTCGTCCCTCTCACTTGTGAACACCGACACAAAGTATTCATTTAGAACCCTACCTACGTCTTCCGGCTCTACACACAAATTACCACTATGGTCCTTAATGGGCCCTACTCGTTCCCTAGTTATCCTCTTACTCTTAATGTACTTGTAAAATAACTTTGGATTTTCCTTTATTTTACCTGCCAATGTTTTTTCATGCCCCCTTTTTGCTCTCCTAATTTCCTTTCTAAGTTCCCCCCTACACATTCTTTACTCCTCTAGGGCTTCCACTGTTTTGAGCCCTCAGTATCTGACATAAGGACATTGGGACCATTTCTGGGGTCGGTGGGACCTGTACAGAAATGGTCCCAATGTTCCAGAAATCTAAAGCCCTCCCTCCTGCACCATCTCTCCAGCCACGCATTCATCTGGACTAACCTCCTATTTCTACACTCACTAGCGCATGGCACCAGAAGTAATCCAGAGATTACTATCTTTGAGGTCCTGTTTTTTAATCTGCTCCCTAAATTCTGCTTGCAGGACTTCATTCCTCTTTCTACCATGTTGTTGGTACCAATATGTACCACGATCTCTGTCTGTTTGCCCTCCCCTTTTAGAATGTCCTGCAGCTGTTCAGTGATATCCTTGACCCTGGCACCAGGGAGGCAACATACCATCCCGGAGTCACGTCTACGGCCACAGAAACGCCTGTCTGTTCCTCTTACTATCAAGTCTCCTACAACTATTGCTCTTACCCTCTTCTTCCTCCCCCGCTGTGCAGCTGAGCCATTCACAGTGCTGTGAGCGTGGCTGCACTTCCCAGAGGAACCGTCACTCTCACTGTTTTCCAACACAGAAAAACAGTCCTTGAGTGAGATGCACCCTGGGGATTTCCTCATTACCTGTCCGACACCTTTCTTCTGACTGATGGTCACCCATTCCCTCTCTGTCTGCACTTCCGTAAGTGAGAGTGATTGTGTGTGAGAGAGAGAGAGTGATTGTGTGTGACAGAGAGTGATTGTGTGTGTATGCGAGAGAGAATGATTGTGTGCGAGAGAGTGATTGTGTGCGTGTGCGAGAGTGTGATTGTGTGCGTGTGCGAGAGTGTGATTGTGTGTGTGTGCGAGAGAGTGATTGTGTGCTTGTGAGAGAGAGTAATTGTGTGCGTGAGAGAGAGAGAGATTGCGTGTGCGTGAGAGAGTGTGTGTGAGAGAGAGATTGTGTGTGTGAGAGAGAGATTGTGTGTGTGTGTGTGAGAGAGTGACTGTGTGTGCGTGAGAGAGAGAGATTGCGTGTGCGTGAGAGAGAGAGATTGTGTGTGTGAGAGAGAGATTGTGTGTGAGAGAGAGAGATTGTGTGTGCGTGAGAGATTTTATGTGTGTGAGGGAGAGATTATGTGTGTGAGAGAGATTATGTGTGAGAGAGAGATTATGTGTGAGAGAGAGAGATTGTGTGAGAGAGTGATTGTGTGTGTGTGAGAGAGAGTGATTGTGTATGCGTGAGAGAGAGTGATTGTGTGTGCGTGAGAGAGAGAGTGATTGTGTGTGCGTGAGAGAGAGTGATTGTGTGTGCGTGAGAGAGAGAGTGACTGTGTGTGCGTGAGAGAGAGAGTGACTGTGTGTGCGTGAGAGAGAGAGTGACTGTGTGTGCGTGAGAGAGAGAGTGTGTGCGTGAGAGAGAGAGATTGTGTGTGCGTGAGAGAGAGAGTGATTGCTGTGCGTGAGAGAGAGTGATTGCTGTGCGTGAGAGAGAGTGATTGTGTGTGCGTGAGAAAGAGTGATTGTGTGTGCGTGAGAGAGAATGATTGTGTGTGCGTGAGAGAGAATGACTGTGTGTGCGTGAGAGAGAGAGATTGTGTGTGCGTGAGAGAGAGAGATTGTGTGCGTGAGAGAGAGAGTGATTGTGTGTGTGTGAGAGAGAGTGATTGTGTGTGCGTGAGAGAGAGTGATTGTGTGTACGTGAGAGAGAGTGATTGTGTGCTTGTGAGAGAGAGTAATTGTGTGCGTGAGAGAGAGAGAGATTGCGTGTGCGTGAGAGAGTGTGTGTGAGAGAGAGATTGTGTGTGTGAGAGAGAGATTGTGTGTGTGAGAGAGAGATTGTGTGTGTGTGTGTGAGAGAGAGATTGTGTGTGTGTGTGTGAGAGAGTGACTGTGTGTGCGTGAGAGAGAGAGATTGCGTGTGCGTGAGAGAGAGAGATTGTGTGTGTGAGAGAGAGATTGTGTGTGAGAGAGAGAGATTGTGTGTGCGTGAGAGATTTTATGTGTGTGAGGGAGAGATTATGTGTGTGAGAGAGATTATGTGTGAGAGAGAGATTATGTGTGAGAGAGAGATTGTGTGAGAGAGTGATTGTGTGTGTGTGAGAGAGAGTGATTGTGTATGCGTGAGAGAGAGTGATTGTGTGTGCGTGAGAGAGAGAGTGATTGTGTGTGCGTGAGAGAGAGTGATTGTGTGTGCGTGAGAGAGAGAGTGACTGTGTGTGCGTGAGAGAGAGAGTGACTGTGTGTGCGTGAGAGAGAGAGTGACTGTGTGCGTGAGAGAGAGAGATTGTGTGTGCGTGAGAGAGAGAGTGATTGCTGTGCGTGAGAGAGAGTGATTGCTGTGCGTGAGAGAGAGAGAGTGATTGTGTGTGCGTGAGAGAGAGAGATTGTGTGTGCGTGAGAGAGAGTGATTGTGTGTGCGTGAGAGAGAATGATTGTGTGTGCGTGAGAGAGAATGACTGTGTGTGCGTGAGAGAGAGAGATTGTGTGTGCGTGAGAGAGAGAGATTGTGTGCGTGAGAGAGAGAGTGATTGTGTGTGCGTGAGAGAGAGTGATTGTGTGTGCGTGAGAGAGAGTGATTGTGTGTGCGTGAGAGAGAGTGATTGTGTGTGCGTGAGAGAGAGAGTGATTGTGTGTGCGTGAGAGAGAGTGATTGTGTGTGCGTGAGAGAGAGAGATTGTGTGTGTGTGTGAGCGAGAGAGATTGTGTGTGTGTGTGAGAGAGAGAGAGTGTGTGTGTGTGTGTGTGTGTGAGAGAGATATTGTGTGTGTGTGAGAGAGATAGTGTGTGTGTGTGAGAGAGAGATACTGTGTGTGTGTGAGAGAGAGATTGTGTGTGTGAGTGAGAGAGTTATTGTGTGTGTGTGTGAGAGAGAGAGATTGTGTGCGTGAGAGAGATATTGTGTGTGTGTGAGAGAGAGAGATTGTGTGTGTGTGAGATATTGTGTGTGTGTGTGAGATATTGTGTGTGCGTGTGTGTGTGTGAGAGAGAGAGAGATTGTGTGTGTGTGTGTGAGAGAGATATTGTGTGTGTGTGAGAGAGATAGTGTGTGTGTGTGAGAGAGAGATACTGTGTGTGTGAGAGAGAGATTGTGTGTGTGAGTGAGAGAGTTATTGTGTGTGTGTGTGAGAGAGAGAGATTGTGTGTGTGTGAGATATTGTGTGTGTGTGTGAGATATTGTGTGTGTGTATGTGTGTGTGTGTGAGAGAGAGAGATTGTGTGTGTGTGTGTGAGAGAGATAGTGTGTGTGTGTGTGTGAGAGAGAGATATTGTGTGTGTGAGAGAGATTGTATGTGTATGTGTGTGTGTGTGAGAGAGATATTGTGTGTGTGTGTGTGTGTGTGAGAGATAGTGTGTGTGTGTGTGTGTGTGAGAGAGAGATGTGTGTGTGTGTGTGTGTGAGAGAGAGATATTGTGTGTGTGAGAGAGATTGTATGTGTATGTGTGTGTGTGTGTGTGAGAGAGAGATATTGTGTGTGTGTGAGGACCCAGAGGCAGGAATCACCACCTGGTGGTTACCGCCTGCAGTGGTGCAGCACGGGCCAACAGTGAGATCACAAGACCCACCACTGCTCTTTATGAATCCCAGAGAGAGAGGTCCTGTGGGAAGAAGAAAAGCAGACAGCAGGGACATGTGTGATGGTATTTCCTAGGTCCACATAGGGGAGCCTGGTCTCCAGTCGTCTCGGACCCCTTTGCTCTGTCAAGCCCGTGTGGTAGCTGGTGTGCATGGCCACCCCATGTTAGGAGAACTCTTGCACAGGCATCTTCCACCCACTTAAAATGAAGTTTGGGATGTGGAACATTGGCACCCTCATAGACACCTCCAGCACCGACAGATCGGAATGGTGTACTGCTGTGGTTGCCCGGGAGCTCAGACATTTCGACATTGACATCACCGCCCTGAGTGAGACTGGGCAGGCAGGGGAAGGTCAGCTCAAGGAACAAGGTGGCAGTTACACCTTCTTCTGGAAAGGTAAACCAGTAAAAGATCGCCACTTCCATGGGGTTGGCTTCATTGGCGTCATTGTCTGAGCGACAGACTGTAAGGACGAGTGTATCACCCGCGCCATGACAGGAGCCGATGACTGCTGGACGGACTACCGCATAATTCACTCTGCCATCAACATCAATGTAGCCCCAAAGCAGCAATGGAAACAAACAATGCTGCAGGAAAATCAGCACTGAGGAACTCAAGAGCCCTGATAAGAGAGCCCTATTCAGCCAGTGCCTCATTGCCAAACTGGTGACTCCCGGTGACCCAGACACGCAGAGTGTCCACAGCGCCTGATCTGCCCTCAAGGCCTCCATCATCAGCACCTGCGAAGAGACACTTGGTCACTCGACCAGGAAGCACCAAGACTGGTTCGATGAGAATGACCAGGAGATCCAGGAGCTGATAAGCAGCAAGCACAAGTCACTTCTGAACCTGAAACAGCAACCCAACTCGAGAGCAAGTTAGAAGCTCTAGAGACAGCTAAAGGCTGAGGTCCAGTAAAAAACCCATGACCTAAAGAGCAGATGGTGGGTGGAGAAATGGTGGAGATCCAACAGTGAGCCGACAGCCATGACGTGCGAGGTTTCTTTAGCACAGTCAAGACCACCCAAGACCCCACTCCACTGCTGGCCAAGAACGGAGAGGTGCTCATCAAGGACAGAGAGGCAGTCAGCGCCCACTGGAAGGAACGCTTCGACGCTTTGAAGATCTTCTTAACAGAGACTCTGTCTTCAATGCGAACGTCCTCGACTCCATCCCGCAGCAGGCTACCCGCCACCATCTCAGCACAACCCCAACCCAGCACGAGGTAGAAAAGGCCATTCAACAGCTAAAGAACAACAAGGCATCAGGAGTGGATGATATCCCCGCTGAAGCACTAAAGCATGGTGGAGAAGCACTAAGGGTGCGAATACATGGCCTCATCTCCCTTATCCGGAAGGAGGAGAGCATGCCAGAAGATTTCAGAGACGCTATAATCATGAATTTTTCGAGAAAAGTGACAAGTCTGACTGCGGTAACTATAGAGGAATCTCCCTGTTGTCAGCCTCAAGGAAGGTCATTGCAAGAATCCTCCTTAATCGCCTTCTCCTTGTGACTGAAGAGTTCCTCCCAGAGTCACAATGTGGATTCTGCTCACTGAGGGGCACAACAGACATGATCTTTACCGCGCGGCAACTGCAAGAGAAAGGCCGGAACAGCACCAATCCTTGTACATGGCGGCCTTTGACCTCACAAAAGCCTTCAACACTGTCAACCCCGAAGGATAATGGAACATCTTCCTCCATTTTGGCTGCCACAAAAAAGTTTGTCACCATCCTCCGCCTGCTCCACGAAAACATGCAAGCCGTGATCCTCCCTAACAGATCAACCACAGACCCAATCCAGGTTTGGACCAGGGTCAAGCAAGGCTGTGTCATCGCACCAACGCTCTTCTCGATCTTCCTTGCTCCATCTCACCCTCAGCAAGCTCCCCGCTGGAGTAGAGGTAAACTACAGAACAAGCGGGAACCTGTTCAGGCTCCGCCACCTGCAGGCCAGATCCAAGGGCGTCCCATCCTCTGTCATTAAACTACAGGATGCAGATGATGCTCGAATCTGCGCACACTCGGAGTCCAAGCTCCAAGCCATTGTCAACACCTTCACCGAGATGTACGATGCCTTACACTAAACATCTGTAAGACAAAGGTCCTCCACCAACCTGCCCCCTCCACATGGCACTGCCCCTGCCCCGATTATAAAATCCATGATGAGGCCTTGAACAATGTGGAGCACTTTCCAAACCTTGGGAGCCGACCGTCAATGAGGGCAGACATCAACGATGGTTCAACACCACCTTCAGTGTGCCAGCACAGCCTTCAGCCGCCTGAGGAAGAGAGTGTTTGAAAACCAATATCTCAATCCCAGCGCCAAGCTCATGGTCTACAGAATAGTAGTGATACCCGCCCTCCTATATGGCTCAGAGACATGGACTATGTACAGCAGGCACCTCAAAACTCTGGAAAAGTAACACCAGCGCTGCCTCCACGGGATCCTGCAAATCCATTGCCAGGACAGGTACACCAACATCAGTGTTCCCGCTCAGGCCAACATCCCCAGCATCGAAGCATTGACCACGCTCGATCAGCTCCGCTGGGCGGGTCACATCATCGGCCATGCCTGACACGAGACTCCTGAAACAAGTACTCTACTCGGAGCTTCAACACGGCAAACGAGCCCCAGGAGGGCGAGGAAACGCTTCAAGACATCCTCAAAGCTTCCTTGATAAAGGACAACATCTGCACCAGCATCTGGGAATCCCTAGCCCAAGACCTCCTGAAGTGGAGGGAAAGCATCTGGGAAGGAGCTGAACATCTCAAGTCTCATCACCAAGGGCTAGCTGAAGCCAAACGTCGACAGTGAATGGAGCCCATGGAAACCTGGGCAACCTACCCACATATTCCCCTTACCACTGTCTGCCCCACCTGTGACAGAGACTGTAGGTCACACATTGGAATCTTCAGTCCCCTGAGAACTCACTTTTAGTGTGCAAGTAAGTCATCCTCAACCCTGAGGGACTGCCTAAGAAGAAGAAGACCATATCGGCATGGATAAATGATTAGCTGGCTAACAGGATGTCTTATGCCTTGTCTTATAAGGAAAGGTTGGACAGGGTAGACTTGTATCCGCTGGAGTTTAGAAGAGTAAGATGCAATTTGATTGAAACATAAGACCCTGAGGGGCCTTGACAGGGTGGATGTGGAGAGGATATTTCCTCATGTGGGAGAATCTAGAACTAGGGGTCATTGTTTAAAAATAAGGAGTCACCCATTTAAAATGGAGTTGACGCAAAATTTTTTCTCTCAGAGGGTAGAGAGTCTTTGGACCTCTCTTCCTGAAAAGGTGGTGGAAGCAGAGTCTTTGAATATTTTTAAGGCAGGGATGGATAGATTCTTGGTAAGCAAGGGGGTGATCAGTTATGGGGTTAGGCGGGATGCAGATTTGAGGTTACTATCAGATCAGTCACGATCTTATTATATGGCGGAGCAGGCTCGAGGGGCTGAATTACCTACTTCTCCTTGTTCTATGTTCGTATTTTTTTGACTTAACGTTTCAAGCCAGCAATCTGATTATCTGAATTGATGACTGATGATCTGAAGTGTTAATTAACATCCTTGTTTTCAATTTCCTCGATGCCCTTGCCCTTCCTGATCTCTGTAATCTCCTCCAGCCCTGTAACCCTCAAATCTGTGCTGCTCTATATGCATCCCAGATCTCCTTCGCTCTGCCATTGGTGGGTGTGCCTTCAGCTTCCAAGGCCCTAAGCTCTGGAATTCCCTCTCTAAATCTTTCTGCCTCTCTATCTGTCTCCCTCTCCCTTTAAGATATTTAAAACAAAATCAAAACTTCTTTGGCTAAGTTGTTTGTCATCTGACCTAATCTTCTGCACTAATTATGGTTTTATTTAGTGTGTAATTTACCTTTAAGAAAAATACTTGTTCGTCAAGATCACATGATCTGTAGTAACCGTTAGGAGAGTAGCGTGGGCTACCTCAGCAGTCAGTGTAGAGTTAGAGTTGGAGTTGAAAGCACACATGTAGTTGCTGCTGAGTATATTATAAATAAACTTAACGTTTCCACCCAAGAAGTGTCTGCTGATCAACTCTATCATTAATTGAACTTGGTCACCCTACAACAAACTGGTGATAAAGTTAAAACAGGATTGAACAGAAGAAATCAAGTTAAAAAGAAATCGGCACTGTACCTCACCCAGTGATTGTAAGTAGCAAGCTCTGTCAGAACTGAAGTTATCTTCTCTCAAAATGCTACAGTTTGGGAGAATTGATCCTTTTGAACCAGCCACAGATGATTAGTCTCAATACATAGAACGCCTCACGTTCTTTTTCCAAGCAAACAAGATTACAGGTTACAAGATTAAGTTAGATTGGGCTGAAATTTTTCAGTTGAGAGCATGTGGGCTACCAGAGCTACTTAGAAAGTACACCACCGTTTTTAAGGATGAACTGGGGAAAATCCAGGGCCTGCAGGCCAAGATTTATGTGGATCTGGAAGCAACCCCTTGCTTCATGAAGGTGAGACTGGTGCCATATGCCCTGTGAGAAAAAGTTGACATTTAACTGAACAGACTAGAGAAACTGGGCCTAATAAAACCTGTTCAGTTCTCAGAATAGGCAGCACCCATAGTCCCCATCCTTAAACTTGACCAAAGCGCCAAATTTGTAGAGACTACAAGCTGACGGTTAATAAAGTAGCTAAGCTAGACAGGCACCCCATTCCAAAAGTCGAACCTGTATGCCAAGCTGGCAGGAGGGACAACACACACAAAGCTTGACATGAGTCATGCTTATCAACAACTCGATAATGCCTCCCAGAATTTGTCACAACTAATACCCACAAAGGGTCGTACCAATATAGACGGTTGCCTTTTGGTGTCTCCTCTGTTTGTGCCATCTTTCAGAGAACAACGGAAAGCTTACTGCAGGGACTGCTCCAGGTTGTAGTCTATTTAGATGATGATTCACTTAAAAAGAGCATTTGGCAAACTTAGAAGAAGTCTTAAAACATATCTTGCAAGCTGGAGTGCATTTAAAAAAAGGAAAGTGCACATTCCAAGTGAGGGAGGTAATCTATTTGGGTCACCGGGTAGATTCACTGTGCCTCCACCTGGCTGAGGATAAAGTGAGAACCGTAAAAGAGGCACCTGCGCCAAAGAACGCCTCAGAGCTCAAATTATTCTTAGGAATGATCAACTATTATGGGCAATTCTTACCCAATTTGTCTACAGTGTTGGCCGCCCTGCATTCTCTACTCAAAAAGAACCAATGTTGGTCTTGGGAGGTGCCCCAGAAAGAAGTTTTCATAAAAGGTGAAACAATTGTTGTACTTGTACAATCTATTTGCGCATTATGACCGGACGAAAGAATTGGTGCTGACATGTGACGCATCTCCCTATGGAGTGGGAGCAGTGCACTCTCATCAGATGGATGACGGCTCGGAACGGCCAATAGGTATGTATCATGGACGCTCACCACAGCGGAAAAGGGATACTCGCAGATAGAAAAAAAAGGCCTGTCCATCATCTTTGATGTCAAGAAATTTCACCAGTACGTACATGTCCACCATTTTACAATTGTTTTAGACCACAAATCAGTGCCAGGATTGTTTAATGAGGACCAGGCTATACCACCCATAGCCTCAGCAAGAATACAATGATGGGCCTTAATTCTGGCAGCATACAAATACACTTTCGTACATAGGCCTGGCAATCAAATTGCAAATGGCGACACCCTTATCGTTTGCCTTTACAAGAAAACTAGGAGCACCTCCCAGTTCCACAGGACCTTGTTTTACTATTAAATTTCTTAGATTCCTCGCTGGTATGTGCTCGATAGATCAGAGACTGGACAAGTTGGGACCCGGTCCTATCTCAAGTACGAGAACAGGTGCTACATGGTTGGTCACAGGAGCCTGCATCGGACGAAATGAAACCGTACTTCAACAGAAGACATGAAATAACCATCCAGGATGGCATCTTATTGTGGGGAGCATGAGTGATAGTTCCTCCAAAGGGAAGGGAGCCATTTTTAATTGAACTACACGGTGCCCACCCAGGAATTTCCCAAATGAAGACCATAGCATGCAGCTATCTATGGTGGCCTGGGATGGAAGGTGAAATAGAGAGTTTAGTAAAGCACTGCGTGCAATGTCAGCAACTACAAAAGTTGCCAGCGACAGCTCTGTTACACTCATGGGAGTGGCCAGGTAGATCCTGGGTGCGGTTACACATTGCCCAAATTGGGCCTTTCTTGGGAACAATGTTTCTGCTCATTGTCAATGCTCATTCAAAATGTTTGGACATATATGAGGTGAAGTCACCAACATCAGCTGCCACGACTGAGAAACTATGTCAGAGTTTTCCCATTCATGGACTATCAGAGTTTCCGATAATGGCACGGCATTTACAAGTGCTGAGTTTCAACAGTTTATCAGCCTCAACAGTATCACTCATATGAAAACTGCACCATGCCACCTTTCCTCAAATGGATTGGCAGAAAGGGAGTTCAAACGTTCAAGGCAGGCATGAAAAAGCTAACTGGTGATTCCTTGGCAACCAAGCTGGCACATTTTCTTTTTCATTACAGGACTACCCCTCACACAACAACAGATGTCACACCTGCAGAGTTATTGTTGATACACCGTCTCAGGACGAGATTGAGCTTAATAATGCTGAGTTTAGAGGGGAAAGTAGAAAGAAGCCAGAGAAGCCAGAAAACTAGACATGACTGGCATCGTCGTGAGAGGAAATTTACTGTGGGAGAGCCAGTATACGTGAAAATCTTCGGAGAAGAACCAAAGTGGTGACCGGGTGAAATAAGTGCGGTGACTGGACCTTTGTCTTACCATGTGGAGGTGGAAGGCTGGATCATCCATAAACATGTGGACCATTTAAGGAAGAGAGAGACAAACCATTGAGATTTGGTTCCACCAGTGATCATGACCCGGTCTGTATTTTCTGTTGAGGATATTCAACCCAGGACTGACATGTCTGATGTTCCTGTAAGAGTTGAGGATACAGAACTGCAAGTTCCCACCAAAGCACCTGATGTTCAGGCAATTCTGGAAAAGGAGGTTCCTGACAAAGAATCTGAAGTTGTAGAGCTGCAACATTCCACACGGACCAGGAAACCACCTGAAAGATTGAACTTGTAAATTCCTTACCCAGTGTAAATATGTTTTCTTGAAAAACATGTACATGTAAAAGTAATATGTATAGTCGAGTTAAAGGTGGAGGAATGTAGTAATTGTGGTTTTATTTAGTGTGTAGTGTACATTTAAGAATAATTCTTGTTGGGCAAGATCACATAACCTGTAGTAACCAATAGGAGAGTACTGTGGGCTACCTCAGCAGTCAGTGTAGAGTTAGAGTTGGAGTTGAAAGCACATATGTAGTTGCTGCTGAGTATATTGTAAATAAACTTAAAGTTTCCACCCAAGAAGTGGCTGCTGATCAATTCTATAATTAATAGTGTAACTCAGCCACCCTACAACAAGCCTCAGTGTCAAATTTTATGTGATAACACTCTTGTGAAGCGCCTTAGGTTGTTTTACTGCAGTAAAGTTAATCCGCAACCTGTAACACCTAGAAGAACAAGGGCAGCAGGCACAGAGGAACACCACCATCTCCAAGTGCCCCTCTAAATCATACATCATCTTGACTTGGAACTATATCGCCATGCCTTCACTGTCATTATTTCAAAATCCTGGAACTTCTTCCCTATCTGCATTGCAGATGTACCTACACCACAACGACTGCAGCGATTCAAGAAGGCGGCTCACCATCACCTTCTCAAGGGCTTTTAGGGACAGGCAATACATGTTTCATCCTCTCTGGAAACCTGGGACTGAAATTGATATTTTGATCAACATCTTCAGGGAGATGACATAGAAAGACAAAAAAAGACTTGCATTTATAAAGCGCTTTTCATGACCACTGGACATCTCAAAGCACTTGACGCCAATGAAGTACTTTTGAAGTGCAGTCACTTTTGTAATGTAAGAAACACAGTAGTCAATTTTGCACACAGCAAACTCCCACAAACATTAATGTGATAATAATCAAATTACCTGTTTTTGTGATGTTGAATTGAGGGATAAATATCGGCCAGAGCACCAGGGAGAATTACCCTGCTCTTCTTCAAAATAGTGTCATGGGATCTTTTACTTTCACCAGAACAGCTAGATGGGGCCTCAGTTTAACGTCACATCCAAAAGGCAGCACCTCTTACTGTGCAGCACACCTTCAGTACTGAACTGAAGTGTTAGCCTTGATTTTTATACTCAAGTCCTGGAATGGGACTTGAACCTGGAACCTTGTGCCTCAGAGCCAAGACTAACCAACTAAGCCACAGTTGAGTCTGACCATGTATAGAATTTCCCATCATGCAACCATAAACTTCAGCCAGAAGATGTGGCAAGATTACTACAACTGGACGGGTATGGAAGGATTTTGCAATTGACCCAAAAAAATCTTCAAAGTGAATTTTTTAGGTAAAGTTGAAGATTTTGTCAACTGTTCAGTTTTTAGATTTGGGAGACAGAGACAAGAAGCCAACCAGAGAAAGAGAATGTCCTTATCCAGTCTAATTTGGTTTTTATATTTCTTTTTCCAAAATAACCAAATGAATTCTTGATTTTTTCTCCGAGAAAAGGAAATATTTTGATTATCAGTTGTGTTTTGTTGATGTTGAATATAAACACTCCAATTAGTGAAAGCTGTGCTAAAGAAAGATTGTTTCAGAAACGTTCTACTTCCTAAACTCTGATACCTCCTTTGCCCATTGCTAATATATAAACACAGCCTCTCCCAATGCTATCAGACCAGACAATTCCTCTACCCCTGCCAATTCTCAAACCCTTCAAGGTTCCCTTCAGTGCTCCAGACTCTAGTTCCTTCTCAAGTGCTCCAGAACCTAACATTTTTGACCTTCAGTGCAACAGATCCCACCATCTCCCCATCACGTGCTCCCAGACCAAAGAACATCCCTACATGTGTTGCCATACGTGGGGCTCTGATGACTGCTGGGCCTCAAGAATCACCAATTAAACCAAATTCCAAAGTTCATCCCTGTTTCCCTTTCTGCTGTGTTTCCATACAGCAGAACTATTCTCCAATGTTACCAATGTATCCCCACCCCACATTACAGGAAGGACAAAATTGCTCTGGAGAGATTGCAGAGGAGATTTACAAGAATGTTGCCAGGGCTTGAAAATTGCAGTTCTGAGGAGAGAATGGATAGGCTAAGGTTGTTTTCCTTAGAACAGAGGAGGCTAAGGGGGTGACCTAATTGAAGTGTACAAAATTATGAGAGGCCTAGATATGGTAGACAGGAAAGACTTGCTTCCCCTATCTGAGGGGTCAATTACCAGAGGGCATAGATTTAAGGTGATTGGTAGAAGGATTAGAGGGAACATGAGGAAAAACATTTTCACCTAGAGGGTGGTGGGCATCTGGGATTCACTGCCTAAATTAGTGGTTGAGGCTGAAACGCTCAACTTATTTAAAAGGTACCTGGATCTGCACCTGAAGTGCTGTAACCTGCAAGGCTATGGACTGGGTGCTGGAAAGTGGGATTAACATGAGTGGCTAGTTTCTTTTTTCTCTTTTTGGCCAGCGCAGGCACAATGGGCTGAATAGCTTCTTTCTGCACTATAATTTTTCTATGATTCTATGGTTCTACCCCCATGTACAGAGAATCCTGAAGTTTGCAGTTGAAATTTGGAATTCCTGTCCTTGATAAAATACTTGATGAGTCACTTGTTTCTGAGGATTTGTCACCTTTTTTGTAAATGGCATTGTCTTGTCGTCACCAAGGCAAATCACAGCCTGAAGCAAACATTGGATCAGCTATGACCTTGTTATTTCTTTAGTGGTGGTGGTGTGTTACAGTTCACTCAGGGAGTCTGAGTTGCCATGGAAACATGCACTTTTCATGCATGTTGTAGTCTGGAACTATGGATAGTGATGGTAGAGGCTCCAATGCCTTTCCATCACATGGCTGACCAGGAATCTCCTGCTCTTACTGCCTGCCATTAGCATGTGTTGGCAGTATTTGCAGGTTGATTCTCAATCTGTTTGGCTATGAAGGCACCTTCAATGGCCATCAAGTGTTGGGGTGGAACTCAAACCTGGAGCTTCTGGCTCCGAGGCAGTTACACTATCCACTGGGCAACAAGACTTCCCTCATTTGTGCAGTGCTGGTCTACAATGCAGATGAAAAATATGCACTTTGATTTGTGCTTTGCCACAGTGGCTGGAGTATAACTGTCAAAAATGTAGTTATACAGATCCTTATATCTTAAAGGTCTTCACACAGTTTGTTTCTGGGGTAAAGCACGTATTATTTGGTTTAAAAAATTTGCTGAAAATGATATTCTGGCTAAGTTGAAAGCCAAGTCAAAACTCTTGTATCAAAAGCAAAGTGTGTTTGCACATAGAACCTCTTCTGAACCTGCTCACAGAGCCAGCACAGTGTTCCATTCAGCCTGTGGGTTCACTAAGGAAGTTGAGATGATAAACATGTATTTCTGTATTTAATGCCTCAGCTTTCCAAGTGGATTAATTAACAAGGTTGAGTAAGAAAACTTACCGTGGTTAATTAAAACATTCATTTATATGTGTTATGACTGTGTGCTTAAGAAATCCACACAGGAAGGAACTCAAGATTCGATTAGAGGAAAGTGAAATATATGAAGCCATTCATTCAGCATCATTAATATTGTCAATTAGCATTGGTTTCCTTGGAGGCCAATATGTCAAGACACAGGGTGCATCATAATCTAAATATAGACAAATTCCATCTCCTTCACTGCCCAGGAGATGGGTGAAGCAGTGGGTGATGACGCTTTCATTGGGGCCTCAGTAGATGAAGGGCACTCAGCAACTGAATTGCAAAAATATCTGATTGGCATCTTATAATATAAGTTTATGGGCATCAAAGACCATAGTGAACGTAAACAGTACAAAGCGTTGCAAATTATTACTTTTTTTTGCTTTGTTTCTGCTTCAAACTAGAATGAGTTGATAGCGAACACATGGCAGAGCTATTTCCTTTACTAAGAGTTGCCTGGAATCTTGTACCTAGCTCAGGCTGATAGAGTAACCTGCACCTTCATTCTGAGACAGAGTTTCAAGTGTTTTCATCCATTGCCAAGCGGGCATCAATCAACAGCACAAAAAATAGCATTGAATTCATCATAGTTCACTCTAGTGGATGTGCTCAAGGGAAGTGGGAGTGGACTATTTACACACTTCGCACCACCAGTGAGTGTATACACCACAAAAACATCAAGGAAGTGAAAGATATCACTCGGATTGGAAGGTCTCACGATATTGCTAAGGATTGGTTAAACAAAAGTTTTAAGTCTTCCCTCCTTTTATGAAGATTTTACCTTATGATGGGGCACAATTCCATGGGCACCTTGCTAGTCTAATATTTCATCCACATGGCAATTCCTGTCCTCATCCACATGGACCATTTTCTAAACCAAGGAGCCAAGAGGCGAGCTGTGCCTTTCCCCCCAGCCTTCAGCTGCCAGCCTCAGCCGGGACTCTGTTATTCTGACTGGATCCGTACCATATTGCGTAGTTCAATTACCCACTGAACTAACCAGATCTTAGGATTGATCTTCCTCTGAGGTGGCCCATTTGGATGCCTAACAGGCACAGCACATCTGAAGGAGATCTAAACAAAACATTGGCGAGGGTGACAATTAAAGCCCGGTGTGCAATTTGTATATCCGATATAGAAAGTATATTAAAGCCATAATGAGAGTGTAGTGTGGTTTCACCAGGATGATGCTAGAGATAGGAAAACTTTACTTGTAAAAGATGAGGAGAGATGTAAGATACCAGGATTATTGTTCCTGGAGCAGAGAAGGCTAAAGAGAGATTTAGTGAAGATTTTTAAAATGATGAAGAGTTTTGATAAAGTGAACAGGGAACAACAATTTCCTCTAGTTCGGGAGACAATGATGAGAAGTTATCAATTTAAAATTGTTATTGAGAGTGAGGAGAGAGGTTTGAAGAAATCTCTTAACAGAGGGGTTAATTATCAAATGAAATGCTTTTGTCACAGAGAATGTTTAAGGCCAGTGAAGGGTGAAATCATCACATGTTAAAGGTTAAGTTAAAATCGTCTCCCATTCCTTACCCCATGACCCGACGCTTATTGCACTGGCTGATGTACCGAGTTCAGAGTCCGACGGCAGAGTTTTGAATCAGTTCAAGTTTATGGAAGGTGGAAGGCCAGCCAGGAGAGCATTGGAATAAACTAGCCTAGAGGTAACAAAAGCATGGATGAAGGGTTTTGTTGGCAGATGACCTGAACCTGGGGACTCAGGTGAGTTCCCTATTTCTTCCTGGCTGTCAAGGAAATGTAGTCCTCGAGAGGAGGTAGAGATAGTATAATCTTTTGGTATAGTGGAATCCTGAGTCATACCAGGAAGGTCCAAGGTTGTAACCCTGGTGTCTATAGAGATGGCTGCTAAAGGAAAGATAAGACTTGCATTTATATAGTGCTTTTCAGAAACTCAGGACATTGCAAAACACTTTTCAGCCAACCAAGTTATTTTGAACTGTAGTCATTGTTGTAATGTAGGAAACAGGGTATCCAATATGCACAAAAGAGGATCTCACAGTCAGGAATGTGATGATGAGAAGATAATCTGATGGATATATATTGGCCGGGGCACCAGAGTGAACTCTTTTGTTCTTCTTCCAACAGTGCCAAGGGGGCTTTTACATCCACCTGAGGGGGCAGATGGGTCCTCAGATTAATGTCTCATCAAAAAAAATTTCCTCAGTACTACACTGGATTATACACTCAATTCTCTGGAGTGGGACTTGAATTCAGAAATGAGAGATACTACCAAGTGAGCCACAACTAACAGCGCACCTCAACTGGGACAGCACTGCAATCGTCCTCAGCATCAGCAATTGAAGGAAACCTCAGGCAGAGCTGCTGTTCCTTATTCTTAAGCAGTGACACCTGCCGAAAAGTGGACATGTGTGGATGGCTAGCATGAACAGGTATGAGAGAGTGCTGTGATGCCTTCCACAGTCAAATAGCTTTCAATGGCATATGCTGTACAAGCTCACACATTAAGATGGCCAGTTGGGTGATACATCAAAGAGAGACGATGGCTCCTGTGGAACTGTACCTAAGTATGAGTGACTTCCGTAAGGTAAGGGAAGGAAATAAAGAGTGGGAAGCAGAATAAATGATCAAAAGCAGATATGAGCTGTAGCACAGGCTGAACAGTGTGATTTCACCTCTTGTCTTTCCAACTCGGTCTGTAACCTAGCGCTGCTGCTCCTTATAAAATCCAGCAACTTTAGGACAAATCGCTAAATGAGGCAGTGAATGAAAAGCCCTGCTGAGAATATGCTTCTAATTCCTTCCTAGTTTCCATCAGCTTTTTCTTTTCAATTGCACTTTCTAAATTTGGTCAGTTCCTAATGAGGCAAGTAATTAACTACACTCATGGTGAGAGGAATTTCAAGACAGGGTTAACGGCTGCTTGTGTAATCAGCTGGAATCATTTGGTTTGCCAAGGCAACGGCACCCAGCTGGGGATAGATTGGTTGATAGTGGACAAACATCTTCAGATTCCTGCCTTTCAGGCTTTTGCATTTCAGTTGCACCTGCTTGAGTTTCTCAGGCCACAGAAGGAGCTGTGACAGTGAAGGGAACAGAGCCAGGAATAGCAGTCCTGGTCTCATCTCCAACTCCCGGGTGCAATCCTCCTCCACACCCAGTCGGCAGGAAATGGGATCAGCCTCCTCCTCTGCCTATGTACCAAAGGTTATCTACTTGCAGAAAGACAGCATTTCTCACAAGGTAAAGATTTTTTTTTCCAAAAAAGAATTTTCTGTTGTTTTCTCCCATCTTCTGAAAGTGGTGATTGGTGGTGAGGGGCAGTTCACATTGAGGCGCAATTCATACTTTCGTGAGATTTGAGATTTATAATTGAGGTGCGATTTTATAGGTGAGATTCATAATGAGGGGTGATTCATCTTCAGACACAATTCTTGCTGGTGTAAGGTTAATATGTGAAGTTTGCATTGTAGTGATATTCATTTTGATGTGAGGTTCATACTGAGGTGTGATTCACATTTGAGATCCAAATCATTTAGGAGCATTAGCTATGTGATTTTCACTGGCATGTGAATGACAAATTTATTTGATCTTTTGTTAATTGGGACTGCACAACATTATCAGACACATTGTAACTTTTTGTGTGGCTATAACGATATGCAAATTGTGTTTAAGAAGGCAAGTGAATAATTGGGCAGCAAAGACCTGTCCTCGACACACCTGTGCCATGTGAAAACTCCAGGGTACTTTGCGTGTGCTGGCCAACCACATGTGGTGAAGGCTCCTAATTCAAGGAGCATCTGGGTCAACCAGAAACCTGACAGTGTCTTGGATCACATGTTCCAGGTCACCTCACATCCACAGAAAGTTACTGAGCAGAGGAAGCGGGTGACCATTCGGGCATGGTACGAAGAAGAGGCAGGCAGTACAAGAGTTCTCTGTGGCCCTCGCAAACTGGGTTTCAATACAACATCGCCGGGGCATGCAGTCTAGAACTAATCCATGCTGCAGGAGGCACAACAAAATGTGAAAGTGCAGATGGTGTGAGAGGATTTGATAGCCAGGAGGTGTTCCCGCAAACGCCAGTGAATCTCACTTTCCTGGTGTTAAGGTAAAAGATGTCACAAATTAGATGCAGATCCAATGGGCAAAGGGGAATCAGTCAGAAGTTGTGGTCCACATTGGAACCATGACATAAGAAAGTGTTGAAGTCCTTTAGATAAAGTTTCAGTAACTATAGAAGACTCGAGTCAAAATCGGTCATCTCTGATTGTTCCCAGAGATGTGTGCTGGTGAGTATAGCAACAACACGACAGAACAGGTTAATGCAAGGCTGAAAAAATGGAGTAGGAAGGATAATTTCAGATTTCTGAGGCATTGAAACAGTTTTGGGATAGGAGGGAAGCCCCACCCCCTCCCCAAGGTGAGTGGTTCGCACCTGAACAGGGTTATGCCAATTGTCCTCAAGTAGAGGTTCCTAATAGCACTGTAGATGTACCTGCACCAGATTAACTGCAGTGTGTGGTTCAAGAAGGTGGTTGACCACCACCTTCTCCAGGGCAATTGGGGATGGGCAACAAATGTTGGCCTTGCCACTGACGTCCATATCCCATGAAAGAATTTTTAAAAATAGTGTAAACTAATCTGGCATAGGGAAGGAAACTAGGGTGAAGCATCAGAGAACAGTAACAAGGTCCATAGAGGACTGAAAGAAATGAACTGCATTAGTAAAGAGTAATCAGAAGAAGGGCGATCAGGCAGAGAAGAAAGACAAATTAGATGATAAAGAGTAAAAGATAGTCAAAGGAAGGATGGAGCCAATTGAGGACCAAGAAAGAGATCATCTTTTGGAGACAGATCCACGGCTGAGGCACTGAATGAGTACACTGCATCTGTCTGCACAAAAGAAGAGGATGCTGTCTGTGCCATGTTAAAGGGGGAGGAGGTAAAGAAATTTGATAGGATAACAGAATTCAAGATAGAAAAGTCACCCAGGATGCATTTTAGGTTGTTGAGGGGAGGTTGGGAATAGCGAAGGCTTTGGCCACTGACATATATGTGAGTGATGCCAGGAGACAGGAGGGTTGTAAATGTTGCACCCCTATATATAAAAGGAAGTGGGATAAATATGGTAACTGCAGGCCAGACAACCACCGGTAGTGGGGAAACATCAAGAGACCATGATCCAGGACAAAATTAATTGTCACTTGGAAAAACATGGGTTAATTAATGACACTAGGCATGGATTTGTTTAAGGCAAGTTTACCTTGTCTGACAAACTTGATTGCGATCTTTGAAGTGGTGATGAGGGTAGTGTAGTTGATGTGTACACGGGTTTTCAAAAGATCTTTGATAATGAGCCATAGAATGGACCTGTTAGCAAAATTGGAGTTCAAGGAGCAGTGACTGCATGGATACTGAATTGGCTAAAAATTGGTGAACAATTGTTTATCAATTTGGAGGGAAGTGTAGAGTGTTGTCCACCATGGGTTGTTATTAGGACATTGTTCTTTTTTGAAAGATTTTAATGACCTGTACTTGGGTATAGAGGGCCTAATTTTGAAGTGTGCAAATATCACAAAACTTGGAAATATTGTAAGCAATGATGAGGATATTGATAGACTTCAAGAGGACATAGACTGATGAAATGGGAAGACTTATGGTAGATTAAAATTAACACAAGTGTAAATTGATATATTTTGGAAGGGAGAAAGAAATGTTGGGGTTCAAATGCTAGCAGGACAGGGTGATAAACTATACAGGATCCTGTGCTTTATAAATAGAGGAATAGAGTACACAATCAAAGAAGTTACACTAAATCTTTATAAATCACTCATTAGGGAATGAGTGCTCAATTCTGAGCACCACCCTTTAGGAAGCTTGTTAAGGTCTTGGAGACGATTCAGGGGGGATTTACTAGAATGGTACAAGGGATAAGGGGTTTCGGTTCACTTGCCAATAAATCAGCATCCTTTTCTCCTGTAGTATAAAATGTTGTGATTCTTTGAAATTTGGCATTCTTGTGTTTGCCCTGATGAGTGCAAGACAAAAAGCTATAGCAACATGCCTCTCTTTTCAGCAATATTCAAGGACTTCAGTTATTTGGAGAGACTAGAGATTGTTCTCATTAGAGCCGAGGCACTTGAGGGAAAATTTAATAGAGGTTTCCAAAATGATGAAGGGTTTTGATAGAGTCGATAGGGACAATTTATTTCCACTGACAGGAAGCTCAATTACTAGAGGACAGAGATTTAACATAACTGACAAAAGAATCAGAGGGGGGGATGATGAGAAATTTTTTTACGCAGGCACAATTCACCTTGAGGTGTGATTCCATGGACATAGGTTATCCTCTAGCTCCTTAGTTAAGAGAACATTCTTTAAAAACACAAGCCTATAGGCAGCAAGTATTTTCAAGCTCTCTAACCTTGAAGGATAGCACAACTGAGCCTGTTCCAGTCTTCATGCAAAATCAACTCAGAAATACTGCCCAGCAACAATTGCTAGACAGCAATAAGGAGAAACAAAACAAAAACAGAATTACCTGGAAAAACTCAGCAGGTCTGGCAGCATCGGCGGAGAAGAAAAGAGTTGACGTTTCGAAACAATCCTGTCTAGAACTGATTGCAGAATCCCTGCTGTTGGCCTTGTTGCTGTTGGTTAAGTAAAGCACATTCAAATGATCAAAGCAGGGTCCTTCTAGGCTGTATGGTTCAGGACCACACCAGGTGTTGGTTTTAACCCAACAGTCAACAAGGATTGCTCTGGTGTCAATTCAGTCAATAACTTGAGAGCAGCAGAGTTAGCAAATTAGTGAATTAACTTTGTCTTAATATTCCAGATAAAGGGGAGATAGTTGATAAAATAGTCAAACTTAAGAGAGGATAAAACCACTGGCATGGATAGATTGCTTCCACACACACAATTGTCATGAAGAGATATGAATGCCTATAATGTTATTGGAAATTATTTTTTAAATAGAATTGTAGTAGGGTGTGTGTTTGTGTGTGTCTTGATTGGATTAAAGTCTGGGTGTTTTGATGTATAGAAAGAAGTGGGTTTGAAATGGTAATTAGATAAACATGGAGAAGTTTAGAAATGTAGGTGTCAAGGGGGTAATTGCATTTTTAAATAAACCATTCAAAAGAATGGGTGAAACTTTGCACCTAGCTGGGAGAGGCCAAGAAATGTGTTTGTATTACCAATAAAATTAGTGGGATGAAAATGTTATTGTTGGAAGATGTAACATTAAAAGCCTAGGATACAATGGAAAATTTACATTCAAAGGAAAAGCTAGGTATAAACAGAAAGGAGTTTGTGTGTGTAAGGCAGAGGCATTTAAGATCTAACCAGACTGTAAGCCTACAACTGTGTCTGCAAAGGAACCAAGTTGCAAGGAACCTCATTTTGAATTCGTTGGGTCAAATGTGCTTTGCCTGGTGTCTGTTTAAAGTCTATGGGTTATTGTTGCCTTGGTGAAGATTTACCTGGGAGTGATTATTTCAGATTTGTTTAAAAGTTATTATGGTAGTAACTTATAGACGTGTATGCGTTTAATTTGTTAAATTAATAAATGTTTAGTTTTATATTTTAAAAAACCTCTTGAGGCTTGGTGGTCTTATTTCTGAATTCAGAGCTGCATCTCAGGCATATCAATTGAAAATGTAAGTTATGACAGTTGTTCAAGTTTCCCTCTGGAATTTAAACAGCTCAGCCTTTACCAACTGCTGTGTCATAACATACTGAAAAGAAGCTATGAAAAGGATAGCAAAGGCACTATATAAAGGGAAATAGTGCCAGAGGACTGGCTGACAGCTTTATGTTATTCTTATGTTTAAAAAGGGAGATAAGTTCAAGGAACTTCCTTCACTCAAAGGCTTGTGGATCTTTGGAACTCTCTCCCACAGAGTGCTATGGATATTACGGAAAAGTGGAGTTGAAGCAGAAGATCAGCCACAGTTGTATTGACTAGCAGGGGAGGCTTGAAGGGCCTTTATGCCCTTATTTATTTATGTCCTTACATTCTTGCACATGTCACTTGTTTATTGGCCAGTTTAGAGCAGAAGGATCTGTGTTTCATGGTTTTGGACCTGGCATTTCTTTCCTCCTTTATCCCGAAGCTGCTGTCTCTTGCTGTGGTACAGTTAGACTGTATGTGTTTTCAGTTCGTTGAGAGGTTTTACTTGGAGCTGGTGTACTAGTCACCGCCTTTGTTCCTTCCGACACGGCGTGCTTGGCCAGTTCCCCGGGCAGCAGCAGGCTCACGGCGGTCTGGATCTCCCAGGAGCTGATGGTGCTGCGTTTATTGAAATGGGCCAGGCGGGAAGCCTCACCCGCGATGCACTCAAACATCGTTCATGAACAAGTTCATGATGCTCATGGCCTTGGACGAGATACCAGTGTCGGGGTGAACCTGCTTCATCACTTTATAGATGTAGATGGAGTAACTTTCCTTCTTCGACCTCCGCCGCTTCTTGCCGCCCTTTGCTACTGGTTTCTTTAAGGCTTTCTTGGCTTCCTTCTTGGGAGCCGATTTCTTCTCATCAACCATCTTCAGCCCTCTAATACCTCATTCAAATGGCATAGTTACGCATGTGACCAGGCTGCCTTACAAGGCCACTCCCAGCAGACACATATGGAACCCTCCTGACTGTTTCTGGTAACGAATAGGAGGAACCATGGCTAACTTTTCTATCTTTTAGCCTAGAGTTGCTGAAGCAACCAGAATTACACTGGGGGTTAAAGAGTTAAATTATGCAGTCAGGTGTGATAAACTTGGCTTGTATGACATTGATTGAAGGGGATTGAGGAGTGATCTGATCAAGGCGTTTAAAATGTTCAAAGGATTTTAGGGTGGAAACAGAGAAACTATTTCCTCTGATGGGTGATCCAAGAACAAACTTAAACTTAAAATTAGAGTTTGGCTTGGAAGCAAATCAGGAAATACACCTCCACACAAAAGGTAGTCAAGATCTGGAAACCTCTTCTCCAAAAAACTGAGATGGATTTTGCTAGGTAGCAATATTGATGAGTATGGATCAAAGGTGAATAAATGATGTTGATTTGAAGAACAGTTGTGATCTAGTTAAATGGTAGACCAAGATCAAAGGACTGAATGGACTAGTCCTATTCCTAATGATCCTAAGAATTGCACTAAGGTAGCACCTGAGCTACAATTGGAACTGAAGAAATCTAGCTCAGCACAGAGCTGTAATCAACCTGTATGGCTTAGGATCACACTGGGACATGAATTTACTAATGGAGGGATTGAGAGGCATTTCATGCATTGCATTTCACACGTTGGGTTGTGAGTTGGTCGAAGGGCAGTAAATGCTTTTCATGCCCCATTCCCTGCCATTTATTTCATGGCTTTAACTGAACTGTAATACTCTCCCTTGCTTGCAGGTGATGTTCAGCAGACACTGCAGACCCAGTGACATTAAAGAGTTGCTATGTACAACTGTTGGGCTCACCAGGTCAGTGAGAGAAATCAACTATTACATTGAGTCAGACGAGAGCCATTGGGGTTAGAATTGCTATGTTCTATCAGTGATGATATCTTTATCTTTAATAAGTTAAATTTTAACTCATTTTAATGAAATCCATTTGTGATGAAGGCATTACCTTATTTTAAATAGGTTTATGCAGTCACTTAAACAGAAAACAGAGGGCGATCATGTTCCCTGTCTGTGAGATAAGCAACAGTTTAAACATGTGCTAATTTATTCACTGCAACTATAGACTCTAATTCTTGAGTTAGCTGGCATTATTCTGACAGGGAAAAAAAGATTTAATTTTTATAGCATCTTTCAGGACTTATGTACGCCCCAAGGCACTTTACAGCCAATGAAGTGTAGTCACTGTTGTAAGTAAGATGGAGCTTTAACCACCAGCTGCCTGTATTGGAGAATCTTGCATACAAAGCCCACTATGTTTTGCCCATATGGAAAATCAAGTGCGGGGTGCTGGCGATTTTCACAATATACACAGATGGGTGAGGACTTCTGTTGGCTATGCAGACTTGGAAAACCAGTCCATCAAGTCGAGCAAATGTGTATGTGGCCTATTAATGAAGAGCCTGTCTCTTTCTCTGTTTTGTCTTGTTATTTAGGAACACCTTGATTATGCTCATGGATCAAAACAATGCTATTATATCCATAGACCCAACTATGCCAACTAACTCACCAAGGTAAGATTGTCTGAGCTTTTGCATAAGGTTTAGCCCCAAGTTCTTTTTTCTCTGGTGAAAACCAATGGAGGACAATCAATATTGTGAGAAGACACTGTTAGAACCAAGGTACATGGATGAAAATTTCTCCAGCCTATTACCTCAGTAAATAGCTGAAGTCAATCAGAAACTGTTCTAACGTAGCACAGACTCCATGTATGTTCAACAATGTGACACATGATTTTCATCGATGGGGAAAGTAAGGACCTGGTCACCATTTCAATTTGTGCACTGTGTGTTTGTTGTCATGTGTGACACATCTCTAATGGAAAGATTTTGAATATGTTAAAAATCGTGGCTGCAAAAATACTCAAGAAAATGAAAACATTTTATGAAGAGAGTTGTGTAATTATATCAGAATTTGAATTGCATTCATTGAACAATTCATAGTTACATTCTGGAACAGTGTAAGAATCAAATTGAGATGGGCTCAGGTCATCAGCTGGCATTGCACCCAGCTATTGAACTGGATGCCATTCTATAGAAGCAGCATCCGGAGAGTTACCTGCATAACTTTCTTGAATAGACATGTTAATAGAATAGAGAATAAGAAGCAACAGCAACGTTGCAAATCCTTCAAAGGCATTTTACAGCAAGAGACCATAAGACCGTAAGACATAGGAGCAGAAGTAGGCCATTCGGCCCATCGAGTTTGATCCTCCATTCAATGAGGTCATGGCTGATCTGCTAATCCTCAACTCCACTTTCCTGCCTTTTCCCCATAACTCTTGATTCCCTTTACTGATTAAAAATCTGTCTATCTCAGCCTTGAATATATTTAAATATCCAGCTTCTACAGCTCTCTGCGGTAAAGAATTCCACAGATTAACTACCCTCAGAGAAGAAATTCCTCCTCATCTCCGTTTTAAATGGGCGACCCCTTACTCTGAGATGATGCCCTCTGGTCCTAGACTCTCCCACAAGGGGAAACAATCTCCCAGCATCTATCCTGTCAAGCCCCCTAAGAATCTTATATGTTTCAATAAAGTTGCCTCTCATTCTTAACTCCAATGAGTATAGGTCCAACCTACTCACCCTCTCCTCATAAGAAAACCCCTCCATACCCAGGATCAACCTAGTGAACCTTCTCTGGACTGCCTCCAATGCCAGTATATCTTTCCTTAGATAAGGGGACCAAAACTACTCACAGTATTCTAGGTGTGTTCTAATATACTTTTAGCAAGACTTCCCTCTTTTTATATTCCATTCCCTTTGAAATAAAGGCCAACATTACATTTGCCTTCCTTATTACCTGCTGAACTTGTATGTTAGTTATTTGGGATTCATGCGCGAGGACTCCCAAATCCCTCTGTGCAGTCTTTCTCCATTTAAATAATATTCAGCTCCTCTATTCTTCCTGCCAAAGTGCATAACCTCACATTTTCCCAGATTATATTCCATCTGCCAAGTGTTTGCCCACTCACTTGACCTGTCTATATCCCTCTGTAGACTCACATCATCCTCACCACTTGTCTTCCCACCTATTTTTGTACATCTGCAAATTTGAAGATAAGACATTCACTTCCCTTATCTAAGTCATTAAAACATATTATAAATAATTGAGGCCTCAGCACTGATCCCTGTGGCACTCCACTAGTTACATGTTGCCATCCTGAAAATGCCTCCCTTATCCCAACTTTCTGTCTTCTATTAGTTAGCCAATCCTCTATCTGTGCCAATATACTACTCCGAGCACCTTAGGCTCTTATCTTTTTAAGTAGCCATACGTGCGGTACCTTATCGAACACCTTTGGAAATCCAAGTATTTTTTTGTCTCCCTCCCTTTTTTGAATAAGGGTGTTACATTGGCAGTTTTCCAATCCTCTGGGACTATTCCAGAATCTAAGGATTCTTGGAACATCACTACCAATGCATCCATTATCTCTGTGGTTACTTCTTTAATATCCTAGGATGCAACCCATTGGGTCCAGGGGACTTATTGGCCTTTAGCCCCATTAGTTTCCCTAGTACTTTTTCTCTAGTGATAGTTATTGTATTTATTTCCTTCCCACTTTTGCCCCTTGATTATTTAGTATTGGAATGCAATTAGTGTCTTCTACTGCGCAGACTGAAGCAAAGTATTTATTCAACTCTTCTGCCATTTCCTGGTTCACCATTATTATTTCCTCGGCCTCATTCTCTAAAGGGTCTATGTTCACTTCCTTTTTATATATTTAAAGAAGCTCTTACTGTCCATTTTTATATTACTTGCTAGTTTACCCTCAAAGTTTTTTTTCTCCCCCTTATATTATTCTTGGTTATCTTTTGTTGGTTTTAAAAACTTTCCCAATCCTCTGGCTAACCACTAACCTTTGCCACATTGTATGTTTTTCTTTCAATTTGATACTATCCTTAACTTCCTTGGTTAACCATGGTTGGTTTATCCCCTTCCTACAGTCCTTCTTCCTCACTGGGTTGTATCTTTGTTGTGAGTCATGAACTATTTTCTTAAACATCTGCCATTGTTTATCAACCGTTTTTCTGTTAAAATCCTACCCCAGTCCACTCCAGCCAACTCTGCCCTCATTCCTTTGTAATTACCCTTATATAAGTTTAGCACAGTTGTTTCCAACCCAAGTTTCTCACTCCAAACTAAATGCTAAATTCTACCATATTATGGTCACTATTTCCTAGAGTATATTTTATTCTGAGATAATTTATTAAACCTGCCCCATTACACATTACCCAATCCAAAATAGCATGGTCCCTTGTTGGATCCACAACATATTGTCCTATCAAACTGTTCTGAATACACACTCTCTGAATTCTTATTCGTAGCTACCTCTGCCAATTTGATTTTCCCAATCTATATGAAGATTAAAGTCACCTATGATTAATGTACTACCTTTATTAAATACCCTCATTATCTCCTGATTTATTCCCTGACTACTCCCACCAGTGTCATTTTCCCCTTGCTATTTCTTACCTCCACCCATATGGATTCCACATCCTTCGGTCCAAGATATTTTCTTACTATTGTATTTAAAACTACCCCACTACCCTTTCCTTCCTGCCTGTCCTTTCGAAAAGTCACACACCCCTGAATATTTAGTTCCAAACTTTGATCCCCTTGTAACCATGTCTTCATTATGGCTATAAGATCACACCCATTAACCTCTATTTGTGCCATTAATTCATTTATTTTGTTTCGAATACTACATGCATTTAAGTAACGAGCTATTAATTTTGGCTTTTTACCGTTTTGTTTCCCTCTATGGTATGACCCTATTTGCTGCTTTTGTTTTATGTTTGTACACTCTGTCACACTCTGGATGTCGTTACAAGGCTGCTATATCCTTTTGCTTCGTAAGCCTATATATCCCATTTCCAGAACCCTCCACCCACTATTTAGTTTAAAGCCCTCTCTACAGTCCTAGTTATTTAGTTCGCCAGGGCATTGCTCTCAGCACTGTTCAAGTGAAGCCCATCCCACTGGAACAGCTCCCTTCTATCCCAGTACTCATGCCAGTGCACCATGAACTGAAACCCATTCCTCCCACATCAACCTTTGAGCCATGCATTTAACTCCTTGACTTTATTTACCCTATGCCAGTTTGTCTGTGGCTCAGGTAATAATCCATAGATTATTATCTTGGAGGTTCTACTTTTTAATTTAGCTCCTAACCGTTCAAATTCTTTCAGCAGAACCTCCTTTCGAGTCCTATTAATGTCGTTGGTACCAACGTGGACGACGACAGTTGGATCCCTCCCCTCCCACTCCAAGTTCCATTCCAGCCCTGAGGGAATGTCCTTAACCCTGGCACCGGGCAGGCAGCCGCAGAGAACAGTATCTATCTGCCTAATTATGCTGCCCCCTACCACTACTACATTCCTATTTCCTCCCCCAACTTGAATAGCTCCATGTACCATGGTGCCGTGGTCAGTTCGCTCATCCTCCCTGCAGTGCCCGCTCTCGTCCACACAACTTACTAGAGCCTTGTAACTGTTGGACAGTTGCAGGGGCCGAGGATCCTCAAACCCTACCTCCTGGGCCCCCATACCTGCTTCACCTGCAGTCACACCTCATGTCCCTGATCACAGACCAAATGTGAATTACCTAGTCTGAGGGGTGTGACCCCCCCCCCCCCCACCCCCCCACCCCCAACCCCACCCCTCTCCTGGAGCAAAGTGTCCAGGTAACTTTTCCCCCTCGGCCTGCAGCTCCTTAACTCGGACCCGAAGTTCCTCGAGCTGCAAACGCCTGGTACAGATGTGTTCGCTCTGGATCACCTTGGTGCCTAGCAGTTCCCACATGTTGCAGCAGAGTTAGGGCATGTAAACAGAAACTTGGTTGAAGGGATGATTTTTTTGAGAGAAGGGAGAGACATGGACACAAAGTAGGACCAATATGGTTGCTTCTCATTAGTGCCTTCCATTGAGGGTCTCAAGTAGATGTTAGGTCCTTATTTGCATATGGAAAGGGCCTAATGCCTGTTTCAGACTGCTTGACAACTTCTTGGCCTTTATCAATATGGCAGGTGATGCGCTTCATGTTCATAATAAGCATGCACTTACTGTTCATTATATTCAAGGCCTAGTATACTATTTAATGCCTAAAAAAATACAGGTAGATGCTGTGTAGCTGAATCCCTAGGTCCATATCTTCAAAAGGGCATTAACACAGATTTGGGCAGGGGGAGGTCAGTGGGTGATGGGATTCAAGGAAGAGTCAATTAAGGAATGATTTCAACATTATAAGATATTCAGCATTGGAAGAAGAAAGGGAACTTGCGTTCAAGTAGTTCCTTTTACAGGATGTCCTGAAATGCTTCATAGCTGATGTCGTTGCTATTAGAAACATAGGAACAGGAACAGCCCTTTCAGCTCATTCAGCATTATCTGCTATTCAGTGAGATTACGGCAGATCGTATCCTAACACCTTTGACATACCTGGGCTCCATATTCCTTTTTATACAAAAACAGAATTACCTGGAAAAACTCAGCAGGTCTGGCAGCATCGGTGAAGAAGAAATCAGTTAACGTTTCGAGTCTTCATGACCCTTCGGCAGAACTGAGTATAGTTAGAAGAAAGGTGAAATATAAGCTGGTCTAAGGTGAGGGGGCGGGGGAAGAGAGAAGTTGAGGGTGGGGTGATTATGGAGATAAGCAAGCAGTGATAGGAGCAGATAATCAAAAGATGTCACAGACAAAAGGATCAAAGAGGTGTTGAAGGTGGTGATATTATCTAAGAAAAGTGCTAATTAAGAATGGAAGGCAGGATACTCAAGGTACAGCTCTAGTGGGGGTGGGGTGGAAAGACTAACAAAGTTTTAGTTTTAAATTTAAAAATAATGGAAATAGGTGGGAAAAGAAGAATCTATATAAATTATTGAAAAAAAAAGGGGGAGGGGGGAGAAACGGGGTGGGGATGGGGGGAGGGGGAGTTTAAGATCTAAAGTTGTTGAATTCAATATTCAGCCTGGAAGGCTGTAAAGTGCCTAGTCGGAAGATGAGGTGCTGTTCCTCCAGTTTGCGTTGGGCTTCACTGGAACAATGCAGCAAGCCAAGGACAGACATGTGGGCAAGAGAACAGGGTGGAGTGTTAAAATGGCAAGCGACAGGGAGGTTTGGGTCTTTCTTGCGGACAGACCGCAGGTGTTCTGCAAAGCGGTCGCCCAGTTTGCGTTTGGTCTCTCCAATGTAGAGGAGACCGCATTGGGAGCAACGAATGCAGTAGACTAAGTTAGGGGAAATGCAAGTGAAATGCTGCTTCACTTGAAAGGAGTGTTTGGGCCCTTGGACGGTGAGGAGAGAGGAAGTGAAGGTGCAGGTGTTGCATCTTCTGCGTGGGCATGGGGAGGTGCCATAGGTGGGGGTTGAGGAGTAGGGGGTGATGGAGGAGTGGACCAGGGTGTCCCGGAGGGAACAATCCCTACGGAATGCCGCCAGGGGGGGTGAAGGGAAGATGTGTTTGGTGGTGGCATCATGCTGGAGTTGGCGGAAATGGCGGAGGATGATCCTTTGAATGCGGAGGCTGGTGGGGTGATAAGTGAGGACAAGGGGGACCTTTCTGGGAAGGAGGAGAAGGCGTGAGGGCGGATGCGCGGGATATGGGCCGGACACGGTTGAGGGCCCTGTCAACGACCGTGGGTGGAAAACCTCGGTTAAGGAAGAAGGAGGACATGTCATGTCCGCATTCAAAGGATCATCCTCCGCCATTTCCGCCAACTCCAGCACGATGCCACCACCAAACACATCTTCCCTTCACCCCCCCTGACGGCATTCCGTAGGGATCGTTCCCTCCGGGACACCCTGGTCCACTCCTCCATCACCCCCTACTCCTCAACCCCCACCTATGGCACCTCCCCATGCCCACGCAGAAGATGCAACACCTGCACCTTCACTTCCTCTCTCCTCACCGTCCAAGGGCCCAAACACTCCTTTCAAGTGAAGCAGCATTTCACTTGCATTTCCCCTAACTTAGTCTACTGCATTCGTTGCTCCCAATGCGGTCTCCTCTACATTGGAGAGACCAAACGCAAACTGGGCGACCGCTTTGCAGAACACCTGCGGTCTGTCCGCAAGAAAGACCCAAACCTCCCTGTCGCTTGCCATTTTAACACTCCACCCTGCTCTCTTGCCCACATGTCTGTCCTTGGCTTGCTGCATTGTTCCAGTGAAGCCCAACGCAAACTGGAGGAACTGCACCTCATCTTCCGACTAGGCACTTTACAGCCTTCCGGGCTGAATATTGAATTCAACAACTTTAGATCTTAAACTCCCCCTCCCCCCATCCCCACCCCGTTTCTCCCCCACCCCCCTTTTTTTTTTCAATAATTTATATAGATTCTTCTTTTCCCACCTATTTCCATTATTTTTAAATCTAAAACTAAAACTTTGTTAGTCTTTCCACCCCACCCCCACTAGAGCTGTACCTTGAGTATCCTGCCTTCCATTCTTAATTAGCACTTTTCTTAGATAATATCACCACCTTCAACACCTCTTTGATCCTTTTGTCTGTGACATCTTTTGATTATCTGCTCCTATCACTGCTTGCTTATCTCCACAATCATCCCACCCTCAACTTCTCTCTCCCCCCGACCCCCACCTTAGACCAGCTTATATTTCACCTTTCTCCTAACTATACTCAGTTCTGCCGAAGGGTCATGAAGACTCGAAACGTTAACTGATTTCTTCTCCACCGATGCTGCCAGACCTGCTGAGTTTTTCCAGGTAATTCTGTTTTTGTTTTGGATTTCCAGCATCCGCAGTAGCTTTTAGCTTTTTGTTTTTATTCCTTTTTATACACTTGTCTAACAGTAATTTGTTGATCTCAGATTTCAAAGGCCTCTAGTCTAGATGATGATGGGAGACTCAAAGATAATTGTAAAAGCTTTCAACTATGAAAGTGTTAGATTATACTGAATCAAGCCAGTTGTTCAACTCTGACTTTTTGGGGAACCAGAGTAAAGTACCAAGTGCATCAACTAAAGTTAGAAGTCAGCAGAAAGTTTTCTCTTCTATAGGGTAGTTGGTAATAGCATGGTGAGTCAATTGTAAAGTAGCCAGCCAGGAATGTTTTTTTTTAATGCATTCATGGGATGTGGACTTTGCTGGCTAGGCCAGCATTTATTGCCCATGACTAATTACCCTTGAGAAGGTGGTGGTGAGCTGCCTTCTTGAACCGCTGCAGTCCATGTTGTGTAGGTGCACCCACAGTGCTGTTAGGAAGGGAGTTCCAGGATTTTGACCCAGCGACAGTAAAACAATGGCGATATATTTCCAAGTCAGGATGGTGAGTGACTTGGGGGGTAACTTGCAGGTGGTGGTGTTCCCATCTATCAGCTGCCCTTGTCCTTCTAGATGGTAGTGGTCGTGGGTTTGGAAGGTGCTGTTGAAGGAGCCTTGGTGAATTCCTTCAGTGTATCTTGTGGATGGTACACACTGCTGCTACTGTGCGTTGGTAGTGGAGGGAGTGAATGTTTGTGGATGTGAATGAATGTGCTACCAATCAAGTGGGCTGCTTTGTCCTCAACGGTGTTAAGCTTCCTGAGTGTTGTGGGAGCTGCACTCATCTAGACAAGTGGGGAGTATTCCATCACACCCCTGACTTGTGCCTTGTTGATGGTGGACAGGCTTTGGAGAGTCAGGAAGTCAGTTACTTGTTGCACAATTCCTAGCCTGTGACCTGCTTTTGTAGTCACAGTATTTATATGGCTAGTCCAGTTCAGATTCTGGCCAATGGTAACCCCCCAGGATGTTGACAATGGGGGTTTCAGTAATGGTAATGCCATTGAATGTCAAAGGGTAATGGTTAGATTCTCTCTTATTGGAAATAGTCATTGTCTGGCACTTGTGTGGCACGAAAGTTACTTGCCGCTTGTCAGCTCAAGCCTGGATATTGTCCAGGTCTTGCTGCATTTGGACATGGACTGCTACATTATCTGAGGAGTCGCGAATGGTGCAGAACATTGTGCAATCATCAGTTAAAATCCTTACTCCTGACTTTATGATAGAAGGAAGGTCATTGGTGAAGTAGCTGAAGATAGTTAGGCTAAGGACAATACCCTGAGGAACTCCTGCGGTGATGTCCTGGAGCTGAGATGACTGACCTCCAACAACCACAACCATTAAGGTTATAGGGATAAATATTGAACAAAATCATTGATTATTCTTTGGAACATGGTTTTTGTATTGTTAGTTATTGAATACTCTTTGGAACATGGGGGACAGAGCTTAAAAATAAGAGGGCTCCCTTTTAACACCGTGATGAGAATTCTTTCTCCCAAAGGGTCATTGTTGTGTGGAATTATTTCCCCCCAGAAAGTAGTGGAAGCTGGGTCATTGAATTTATTCAAGGCAGTTAGATAAGTTTTTGTTAGGCAAGGGAGTCCAGGGTTATGGGGGGCAGACAGGAAAGTGGAGCTGAGACCACAACCAGATCAGCCATGGTCTTATTGAATAATGGAACAGGCTCAAAGGGCCTATGTTCCTATGTAACTTCAAGGGCAAAATTTTGCCCTCGATGGGCGGGCGGACCCAACCGACTCGGCAGTGGGCGGGCAGCCAATCGCCACTGCCTAAACGGGCCCCACCGCCATTTTAAGTGGGCGGGCCAATTAAGGCTCACCCAGCGTGTCGCCTGACGGGAAGCGCTATGCGCTCCCTGTGCAGGCGGGCGGTGGGGAGGGAGTGGAATTCCTCAACTGCGAGAGCGCACTCTTTCGCGCACGCGCACGTAAGAGCGCACGTCTCCCTGAGGCAAAGTGCTGCCTCAGGGAGATCGCTGAAAGGCTGTCAAATATTAAAAATAGAACAATAAAAAATTCATTGACATGTCTCCCTCATGTGAAAATGTCACACGAGATGGGACGTGTTAATGAAGTACACAAATTAAGCGCACACATTAAACGTTTTTAAATCCGATATCAAACCTCATCCCGCCACTGGATGAGGTTTGTAAAAAAAATCACTTACCCGCCTGCCCGTTGGGCCCGTGCGCCGAGCCGAGGTTTGCCCGGGACCCTCAAAATCCTGGTCAATTGGTGACTTAATGGCCTTAAGGAGGCCTTTAATTAATGGCGGGCGCGCGTCCCGCTGCATAGCGCGCCCGCCGACCGAAACATCATGATGCCACGCGCTGACATCGGGACGCTCGCACGACGTCAATACGCGACGTTTTAAGCGCTGGCGTGCGGACTCCGCCACCCACACGTCAGCCAGAAGATTCAGCCCCCTTCTGTATTGTTAGTTATGATGGGAATGGTATCTGTGGAATTCAGTTGGACTGTTTGAGTAAGATAGGTGTCCAGGTGGACTTTTAATCAGTTACCTTTGAACAAATTAGAGTCAATTTGCTGTCTAGTTCCTGCAGGGATTTTCTCCCTTGACTGAATTTTGGAGTCAGGTACACAAGGTTATGGGAGTGAGCACTGGAAGTTACCATAAATTATTGCTTTTTCTGATTTTTTTTTCCCACAGCAGCTTAAGAGAGTCATGTGGTGCTTGTTGCAGTAGGCCTTTGAATCACTAGAGCATTGTGTTGAAGAAAGGTGATAATCCACATGGAATATAGGGTTTGCTTATGGTGTGATATTGTTTGAGTGCGTCAATTATGCACAATAAGTCCTGGAGGCAATGGGAATGTTGGTCTCCAAGCAGCTGTGAGCAATAACGAGTCACTTACCCTACGCCTCAGCAACTACCCTGTTAATGAATCAGTGCTGCCTGTCTGAGATGCGAATCCATCAAAAAAATAAAATAAATCTGTATTTTCATTAAAATTTCTATGTCTATATTTATAACGGTAACTGCTCATTTAAACTTCTCATTCTGTATTTAGACCCTCACACCAGAAGTGCCGCAATTCTTCTGCTGGCAGTTACATAAAAACGGGAACAAGTTTACAATGTACCCTTTTATGGGATGTGGGCATGCAATCAAAATTCATACCCTTCACCCTTCAATTTCCATTCCACGTTTTTTTTTTGTTCATATTTATGTTCGAAATTACCTTTGTCTTGGGGAAATGATGGCGTAGTGGTAACATCATTGGATTAATAATCCAGATAGGTCTAGGCTAATGTTCAGTAGGCTAAATCACACCACAGCAGCTTATGGAATTTAAATTCCATTAATAAACCTACAAAGTAAAGCTAGTCTCAGTAATGGGGACTATGAAGCTATCGTTGATTATTGTAAAATCATTAATGCCTTTTAGGGAAGGAAATCTCCCATCCTTACCTGATCTGGTCTACATGTGACCCAAGACCAACAGCATTGTGGTTGACTCTGAATTGCCCCCTGAAATAGCCTAGCAAGCCAGACAGCTCAAGGGCAATCAGGGGTGGGCAACAAATGCTGGCTTTGCCAGCAGTGGCTACATCCTATGAAAAAATAAAGGGGAGGGCGGGGGGCAGCCGTGATGTAGTTGCCTCTGGCTTCCTAGTCAATGGATGGGGCCACCTCTACACCTTTAAATTCAGGCCTCTTGTGTGCTATACCTCAGGAAATTGAATCATTTTGCATGTGATCATAACAAGGTGGTGATCCTGACTGGAAGCTCAGTCAAGGTTATTCAGTCTCAGCTGGCCTTTATTTACTTAAAACATGTATTTATTTTATGTACTTCAGCTAACTGTAACAGAACGGTTGTCTCTCAAATACTTTGTTTAATTTCTTTCCTTTTCTTTCCAGCTCTCCTTACAGAGTGGTCACTCTCAGTGCTAGACAGCTTACAGGTATTGACTCCTTATACATCAATGGATTATATCTATTGAAATATATAATGGATACCGGCTTGGAATTGGTGCCAAATCTACCACGTGGTCTATGTAGGCTGGATTTTACATGGCATTGTGGATCCATCCCTGCACCCCCAGCTAAAATTTTGAGGGGAGGCCCGCCCATGATCCCAATGGCTGCCTCTCAGCAAGTTAATGCTGGGAGCAATGTTAATTGCTTTAAGACAAGACTTCCACCCCTATTTCAATAGTAAGTTCAGACAGGCCGGCAACTCTGTATTCCCAGAAGTGCCATTTGTGAGTGGTGGCCACTGCTGGGACTATAGGCAGCGCCACCAGACTAAGGAGCCCAGGTAAGTACAGTGTCGGGGGCCTCGGTGACAAGGGTGAGGGGGATGGGTTACCAGGTTCAAGGGGCCGGGCGGCAGGGTTAAAGGGGGGGATGACCTTTGGAGAGGTACCTCTGATGGGATCAGGGAGCCTGCAAAGGAGGCTCCCTCCACTTTCCCTGACACCAGCCCACACAGCTAAAGCTGATGGGCTTCCCACATTGTGTGGACTTCCCCCCCCTACCCACCACCACTGGTTAAAATATCAGCAAGTGTGGGACAAGGCCCTTAAGTGCCTATTAATTGGCCACTTATTCATTAGGCCCAAAGATGGGCAGGCCACTCGACTCTTCCCCTGCACCCCGTAAAAGTGCAGACAGGTTAGCGGCTGTGGGTAGGTGGTGGGAAGGCCACCCGTGGGATTCCATGTGCCCCAACCTTCAAACCCACCAAGGGAGTGTAAAATCCAGCTCTATATTTCTCACTAGATTGTTTCCTGGGATGGAAGGATTGTCTTATGAGGAGAGATTGAGTAGTATGGGCCTATATTCTCTGAAATTTAGAAGAATTAGAGGTTATCTCATTGAAATGTATAAAACTATTAGAGGGTTTGATAGGGTGGACACTGTAAGGCTGTGTCCCCTGGCTGATGAGTCTAGAATTGGGGATCATAGCATCTGCATCAGGGGTCATCATTTAGGCTTGACATGAAAAATTTCTTCAGGGAGGGCTATGAATCTTTGGAATTTTCCTGCCCAGAGGGTTGTGGATGTTCAGTCATTGAATAGACATGGATCAAAAGATTTTTGGACATTAAAGAAATTGAGGGATATGGGGATAGGTGGGAAAATGGAGTTGAGGTAGAATGATGGGACAGGCTTGCAGGAGTGTTTGGGCTACTCCTGCTCCTATGTCTTATGGGCTATAAGCCCCATTATACTGGGCACATTTTACTGATGCTACTACAATTCAAAGATGCATCCAAAGCTTGAGAAACAAACTTCCCCTTGTTTCTCTCCACTGATGGGACTTAGTCTGTCACATATGAGCACAAAATGAGAGCATGTGGGCAGGAGGTCAAGGATGATGAAGTTTAAAGAATATTCTAGATCTTAGGAGCATCATTAATAAATTGGATGTACAGTGTGCCCTGGCTACAACTCTTTACTCATCAACTTTTTAAATAACTACATACTTTAATAAAAGTATATTCTCCAAATCAATGCCATAAGAGAGCTGCTAATTATCACTAAATTAAAAAGTGGACAGGGTCATGAGGACTCGAAACGTCAACTTTGTTCTTCTCCGCTGATGCTGCCAGACCTGCTGAGTTTTTCCAGATATTTCTGTTTTTGTTTTGGATTTCCAGCATCCGCGGTTTTTTGTTTTTATATTAAAAAGTGGACATATTTGGCCCACAGAGCTTTCACTTAGCAGTTTGTAGTGTAGTGGCAATGTATCTCTGGAAGAGCTGGGCTAGACTGAGCAAGCAATCTTTGCTCATTCATTATATTATTTTACTTTTTTGCTTTGTTTGCTTTGAGGATCTTTGGGGGTGATTTTACTGAGTCGGAGCTGGTGTAGTGGTATTGTCACTGGACTAGTAATCCAGGGTAATTCTCTGGGGAAGCAGGTTCAAATCCCACCATGGCAGATGGTGGAATTTAAATTCAATCAAAAAAAAAAATTGGGTTAAGATGTCTGATGCTTACTATGGTTATGATCCCAGCTGATGGTATTACTGGTCAAGTCAGATCCCAGAATAGAACCTGGCTTGATGGGCCATAGTTTTTTAATTTTTTTAAAACCGTGGAGAGTACTTACTGGAACAGATTCACAGGAGTCTGCTGTTGACTTAAGGTAAAACATTTATTAAACAAGAAACGTTAACCTTTGTTTTCTAGTGTAATAGAAAGATTTTGACACAGACTCCAAGGAAAAAATTATTCAAACTCACCCTATCTCTTTTATCCCAGCAATATCCTTACAGACCAAACACTCCAGTGAAGAGGTACGACTACTTCCAACCCATGGCTAGAGCTGGTTCAGTTGAAAAGAGGTTTTTTTTTTCCTAGTAGACTTCTGACTATTCCACAATTAGTATCTCCCTTGAGATATCCAGAAGGCTCGCTCTAAATTCACTATTACTCTAACTTTAAAGCAATACATATGAGTTCCTTAAACTCATTCCCTCAGCAGTCTGGCATCATTCCCAGCTAGAAAGAGCCTTAGACCCTTTCTGTCTTCACTCTGTGGTATACACATACCAACTGAACTGAAATAAGCCTTTGTCTCTCTCTGGGTGTCTCTCTGATTCCCTGTTGCGAGGCAACAGCACAGTTTTTTCCTACCTTTTCTGTTTGTTTTAAGTTCCCTAAACTACTAACCCATTGGTAACCTGGCTCCTGACTTCAAGAGTCGTACACCCTCATTAAAAATGCATGTATACAAACAGGGCCTAGAGACTTCCCAGCTCCATCTCAAAAAAACCTCTAAAATGAAACCAAACTCAAGTTTCACCTTTCTTAAAACAAATGAATAGGTATCAATTAAACGTAAAGATATATCTTATTCCTAACACCCATACATACAAACATAACATAAAACTATATCTAGTTCCTAACACCATGAAACCATTGTCATAACCCATCTGGTTCACTAATCCCCTTTAGGGAAGGAAATCTGCTGTCCTTAGCTGGTCTGGCCGACATGTGACTCCAGATCCACAGTAATGTGGTTGACTCTTAACTCCCACTGCAATGGTCTAGCAAGCCACTAAGTTGTATCAAACCATTAGAAAGTCAACAAGGCATTAAACCAGACAGGCCATCCAGCATTGGCCTAGGCACCAGAAACAACAACAGCAAATTAAGCCCTGTCAACCCTTCAAAGCCCTCCTTACTAACAGCTGGGGTTTGTGCCAAAATTGGAAGAGTTGCCTCTCAGACTAGTCCAGCGATAGCCTGACATAATCATACTCATGGAAGCATACCTTGCAGATAATGTCCCAGATACCACCATCCCTGGGTATGTCTTGTCCCATGGGCAGAACAGACCCAGCAGAGGTGGCGGCACAGTGGTATACAATCAGGAGGGAGTTGCCCTGGGAGTCCTTGACATCGACAGTGGACCGTGTGAAGTCTCATGGCAACAGGTAAAACATGGGCAAGGAAACCGCCTGATGATTACTATGTAACACCACCCCTCCACCCCCTCCTTCCCCAACCCTCCAAGCTGATGAATCAGCACTCGTCCACATTAAACACCACTTGGAGGTGGCAAGGGTGCAGAATGTACTCTGACTGGGTCACTTGAATGTCCATCACCAAGAGTGGCTCAGGAGCACCACTACAGGCCAAGCTTGGATGGCTCCTAAAATATATAGCTGCTAGATTGGGTCTGTGGTAGGTGATGAGGGAACCAACAAGAGGGAAAAACATACTTGACCTCATCCTTTCCAACCTGCCTGCCGCAGATGCATCTGTCCATGACAGTATTGATAGGAGTGTCCAGCACCACAGTCCTTGAAGAGACCTGCCTTCACAATGAGGATACCCCCAATTGTGTTGTGTGGCACTACCGCTATGTTAAATCAGATCGATTTTGCCCAGATCTAGCAACTCAAGACTGGGCATCCGTGAGGCTCTGTGGGCCATCAGCAGCAGCAGAATTGTACTCAACCCCACAATCTGTAACCTCAGGCCTGGCATATCCCCCACTCTAGCATTACTGCCAAGCCAGGGGATCAACCCTGGTTCAATGAAGAGTGCAGGATGGCATGCCAGAAGCAGCACCAGGCATACCTAAAAAGGTGTCAACCTGGTGAAGCTACAGCACAGGGCTATTTGTGTGCCAAACAGCACAAGCAGCAAGCAATAGACTGAGGCAAGCAATTCCACAACCAACAGATCAGATTTATGCTTTGCAGTCCTGCCTCATTCAGTCATGAATGGTGGTGGGCAATTAAACAACTCACTGGAGGAGGAAGCTCAACAAGTATCCCCATCCTCAGTGATGGAGGAGCCCAGCATATCAGTGCAAAACATAAGGCTGAAGCATTTGCAACAATCTTCAGCCAGAAGTGCCGAGTGGATGATCCATCTTGGCCTCCTCCAGAGATTTCCCAGTATCACAGATGCCAGTCTTCAGGCAATTCGATTCACTCCATGTGATATCAAGAAATGGCTGAAGGCACTGGTTATTGCAAATGCTATGGATCCTGCAATATTCCAACAATATTATTGAAGACTTGTGCTCCAGAATGTGCCATGGCCCTAGCCAAGCTGTTCCAATACAGCTACAACACTGGCATCTACCTGACAATGTGGAAACTTGCCTGGAAATGTACACAAAAAGCAGGACCAATCCAACCTGGCAAATACCACCCCATTAGTCTACTCACGATCATCAGTAAAGTAATGGAAGGGGTCGGCAACAGTGCTATCAAGCAGCATTTTCTTCGCAATAACCTGCTCACTGCTAGTTCTGCTTGGATCCTGGGGTTACCATTGACCAGAAACTGAACTGGACTAGCCATATAAACACTGTGTGGCTACAAGAGCAGGTCAGAGGCTAGGATCCCTGCGGCGAGTAACTCACCACCTGATTCCCCAAAGCCTGTCCACCATCTACAAGGCACAAGTCAGGAGTGTGATGGAATATTCTCCATTTGTCTGGATGAGTGCAGCTCCAACACCACTCAAGAAGCTTGACACCATTAAGGACAAAGCAGCCCACTTGATTGGCACCCCCATCCACAAACATTCACTCCCTCCACCACCAACACACAGTGGCAGCAGTGTGTACCATCTACAAGATGCACTGCAGCAACTCTCCAAGGCTCCTTAGACAGCACCCTCCAAACCCACAACAGCTACCATCTAGAAGGACAAGGACAGCAGACACATGGAGATCCCCCTCCAAGCCACTCACCATCCTGACTTGGAAATATATCGCAGTTCCTTCACTGTTGCTGAGTCAAAATCCTGGAACTCTCTCCCAAACAGCACTGTGGGTGCATCTACACCACATGGACTACAGCAGTTTAAAAAGGCACCACCTACTTGAGGGAAATTGGGTATGGGAATAAATTCTGGCCTAGCCAGCTACACCCACATCCCATGAATGAATTTAAAAAATTCTAACATGAAAGCCTGGAGTTTCCATTGCATTTTTACCAGGATACAGATGTAATATAAGCACAAAACAATAACATGGCTAACAGGACCTAGGAATTCTGGACATAAGTGAGTTATGCACATAACTGATGCAGTGAAATTTCTTCATTCAAAAGGGTTGTGAATATTTGGAATTCTCTATCTCAGAGAGCTATGGATTCTCAATCATTAAGTATATTTAAAGCAGATGTGGCTCTTTAGATATTAAGCTAATGAAAGGATATGGGAATTGGGCAGGAGGTACTGGCATAGTGGTAATATCACTGGACTAGTATTCCAGAAACCCAGAATAATGCCACCACGGCAGATAAAATCTAGAAAAAGTCTAGTGATGACCATGAAACCATTGCTGATTGTTGTAAAAACCAATCTGGTTCACTAATGCCCTTTAGGAAAGGAAATCTGCCACCCTTATGTGGTCTGGCCTACATAAGGCTCCAGATCCACAGCAATGTGATTAACTCTTAAATGCCCTCTGAACAAGGGATGGGCAATAAATGCTGGTCTAGCCAGCAATGCCCACATCCCATGATCGAATTTTTTAAAAAAAGGAAGGTGGAATTGAGTTAGAAAATCAGTCATGATCTTACTGAATGATAGCGCAGATTCATAGACCAAGACTCCCTGACCCTTTTACACTGAATACATCCTTCAAACCCTCCATTTGAATGTGTTTCCACCAACAAAGCTGGTGTCACATCTGACTATCAAACACAAATAGGAAGGGGAGGGGGGTGGGGGGAGTCCTCTCAACGTTGTGACAGGCAAAACAATAATTTATCATTTAATTGCAATTGTTAATCCTTTTACATATAAAAAACCCTCACTGAGCCCTGCTATGTGCTATTTCTGTTTTTAATACATGTTTATGACACTAGTATATTAAAACTGAAAAGGTTCCCTGATTGCAGGTTCTTAAACATAAGTTTTGACTAATGTGAAAGAATGTTGGTGAAAGGTGTTGAAACTTTTAACTTTAAGGCGCACAGGTGAACTATGAGTTCACGTTTTCTGGGGTCCTGACTGTTTACATTGATTTACATCCCCTCTATTTTGGGCATATTTTAATGAAATTGGGAGGGTCCTTGAGCGTACCTTGGGTGAAATGGGTATTTTGGGCAAAGTTTCAGGTGCATCTTCTGGATTGTGCCCAAGGAGTTATCCCCAGCTCATACTGTCATTGGGTGAGATTCGCCACCATCAACCCCCTCCCAACCAACTCCGCACCATGTCAGGGCCAGATTCTGGAGGATTGCATCGTTGTTCGAACCTCAGTCACTTCGTTGTGAAGCAAATTGAGAACTCTCAGGGAAGTGGATATAATTGGTCTCATGGATTCTAATGTCTGTCATCAATCACCTTCTTTCTACCTCTAGAAGAAGAAGACTTGTTGCAGAATGTTCTGACCCAAGTTGCTGACCAGTTTTCAAGGTAATTTGTCATTAATTCTTTATTTAAACTTCAACCATTTTCTTTCCTCTTATGCTGCTGAGGGTAGTTACTTATTCTGGGCTGGAGCTCCATTGGAACTGGTAGCCCCAAGATACTTCACTCAAATGGCCATCCATCATGTGTGAGCCAGGGCAGTGGATGTTGGAAACCTAGTCAAGCATGAGGGATATCACAGTCAAGCCTATCCCTGAACTCACCTAATGTTCACCCCTATGCAGTTTTGGCTGGGATCAATGGATAACAATTAACAATGAAGATGTTGTATGATTTCCCCTCATCATCTTTATTCAGGGAACACCAAGCTCAAGTGTAAAGCTCATATTGCTACTCATTGTCCTTACCTCTCTCTTTAAGCCTCATGGACCATTTAACATTCTACAGCTAAGATCGAGAGCGACCAAGGTACGACCAAGAATAGAAAGGGCGATGGTCTCCAATTTCCTTCCCTCTATTTGAGGGTGTACAGCCTCCTTCCCATTCAGTATCTGCCTTCAATGAACCCAATACAGCAGAGGAACCTACATCCTACCATTGCATGATGTTTTGGAGCACTAATGTTCCCTGTTCAGGACAAGTCCAAATACAAAGGTGATCAGATATACTGAATGTACTGTAACTGTTGAAGGTTTGATTCTCTTGCAGAATTTTCAAAGTCAACGACCTGAAAACTGAAATCTCAAGCAGGTTGGCAGCATTGGAAAAGAGGGTCGAATGTAAGTTGATATTTTGAACTTTCCATTTACTACTTCTGATTGCCTATTACAGATGTTATTGGTGCTAATAGTGACAAAGGATTGAATAGATTTTTTTATTGAATTCAAATTCCACCATCTGCCATGGCGGGATTCGAACCCAGGTCCCCAGAGCAGTACCTTCAGTCTCTGGATTTTACTACACCATTGTCTCCCCAAATTGGAAAAAAGAAGCCACTCAACAGTGAACTGCCGTTTTTGTCCAGGATTCATTTGAAGCACCAGTTTGAATTGGACGTTGAGCATCTGGAGGATTGGTCAGATCAAAGATTCACACATATTTGCAGCAGGAACACTAGGGATCAGATGTCAATGGATATGGGCTTTATCCATTTTTCTAAACAATAAACTGGCTTTGGGCTGAAGAGCTCATTCCAGTGTTTTTTTTAAATTATTTTTTCATGGGACGTGGGCGCTGCTGGCCAGGCCAGTATTTATTACCCATCCCTAGTTGCCCTAGTTCAGAGGGTATTTAAGAATCAACCACATTGCTGTGGGTCTGGGGTCACATGTAGGCCAGACCAGGTAAGGACGGCAGATTTCCTTCCCTAAAGGGCATCAGTGAACCAGATGGGATTTTACACCAAGTGACAATTGTTTCATGGTCATCATTAAGCTTTTAATTCCAGATTTTTTTATTGAATTCAAATTCCACCATCTGCCATGGCGGGATTCGAACCCAGGTCCCCAGAGCAGTACCTTCAGTCTCTGGATTTTACTACACCATTGTCTCCCCAAATTGGGAAAAAGAAGCCACTCAACAGTGAACTGCCGTTTTTGTCCAGGATTCATTTGAAGCACCAGTTTGAATTGGACGTTGAGCATCTGGAGGATTGGTCAGGTGCTCCGTTCTTTTGGTAGAACTTTACCTCTAAATAAAATTGAGCTTAACAAGCCTTTATGTGTTTAAAGTGTTTGCCATCCAAATGTTATATGCTGCATGCAGTGTGACTAGTTATCAATGGCAGATGATATTTGTACATTGGAATTATAAACATTGGCGATCACATTTACCAGTCCCTAAGAATTCAGGATTAAAAAATCAGCTTAACTACACTGTCAGCAGAGCCATATGGTCTTGGAAGATCCCAGCTTTGATCTCCAGTTTGTGCTGAGTTAACTGCTGTCATCAAGGGTGAAAGTAGCGGTGTAACAGTTGCTTTCAGTGCATCTGGGCTAAGAGACCAACTCAGACAGGGCTCCCAAGCAATGATCACTAGGTAGTGAACATTGCTGGAACCTGCATGCATCTAGACATTGAGATAAGAACAGGATTGGGGGTCATAGTCAAATGGTGCACATTCTCTGTCCAAACCCACATATTGGGCTGAATTTCCCTCCTGTCGGGGGTTTTGTGCGGGGGCGGACAGGAGCTAGGGCGAGCCCGATCATCGGCCCCGATCGCCCCCGCCATTTAACGTGGGCACATGCGCGAAAGAGTGCAGAAATCTGTGCCTCAGGGAGATTTGTTTAAGGTTCAAACGTTTAAATAAAGAATTGAAAATATTTAAGACATGTCCCCTCATGTGACAGTGTCTCATGAGCTGGGACATGTCAAGGAACATTAATTAAAAAATTTATTTAATTTATAAACACTTCATGAAACCTCATCTCGCCTGTGGATGAGGTACAATGAAAAACGCGAAGGCTGCCCAGGTTCTTCGCCTGCCCCGCCAACTTTAAGGTTGGATGGGCAGCTCATTTAATTGATTTGATTAGTTTTAAACAGGCCTTAATAGGCCTTTGACAGTTTGGCAGGCATGCAGCCAAGTCGGATGTGCGCCCGCCGAACTGAAAATCTAAATGACGCGCGGTGACATCGGGACGCCCGCCGGATGTCACCGCATTTCATTTTACGTGTCGGCGAGTGGGCCCCATTCCTGCTCGCCGACCAAAAAATTCTCCCCAATGCCTGGTGGCGAACCAAAGCTTCATGGCCAACCCAGACGTACATGTCTGTAAACCTGACAAAAGGACTGGAATAGTCATCCTTAATAAGTGTGACTATAAGAACAGTGTGGATTTTGTTGATAATGAAAAGTCCAAATTTGTATCCATTGGACCTGCTGCTAAGCATAAACGCACAGCCCTGCTCAGAAGTAAACTACAAAAACTCTTGTTGGACTTGTGTAAGAGTAACAAGCTGCCCAGTGACATATATGATAAGATTTGTCCTCACTGCTCACTACATCTGCACATGTATGGGTTGCCCAAGATGCACAAAAGTGATGTTCCTTTGCGCCTATCTTATCTGTGACTGGTTCTGCACAACATGAATTGGTCAGTTGGCTGAGCAAGTTGCTACAACCAGTTCTGAGCAAGTCATGCACATACATGATGAAAGACCTTTACCTTTTGAAAGATCACACAGGACTTGCTTATCGAAAGCACTGCCATGCTCATGTGCTTGTTTGACATTGCTAGCCTATTCTCCAATATACAGCTCAAGGAAGCCAAAGACATTTACGCCGCATCACTATATGGCGATCTAGACACACCACCATTGTCTGAACCTGTATTCATTGAACTTATGAACTCAGCAACTCATGCAGTTGAGTTCTGTTTTAACAACATTACGTATGTCCAAATAGATGGTGTTGCCACGAGGTCCCCTCTAGGCCCAGCTCTCGCAAACAGCTTTGTCGGTTTCCACGAGAAATGCGCCTTCGATGGAATGACACCAAACCTCCTACCCCTTGCATATTTCCGATGCTTAAATGATACATTTGTTATATTTAAATCTGCAGCTGCATGCAAGAATTTCCTTACACACCTTAATGGGCTCTTTCCTGCACTCAAATTCACACTTGAAATTGAGCAGTCAAATGAGCTCCCATTCCTCGGTGCGCTAGTTGAAAAACATGCCAATGTGTTCTCTACTGTCCAGCACAAGCCTACCTTCACTGGTCAGTATACACGTTGGGATACACATGCTGTATGATCGGTCTTATCGGCAACCTTGTAAATACGACCCGAGCCATTTGCTCACCAAGTAAGCTTGATGCTGAAACAGGGGGCGTCAAAGCCATCCTGCAGGATAATGGCTACCCTGATCAGATCATCGCTGAGAGTACATCACACAAACTCATGAATGGGCCTAAACCACTTTTGGTCCTGAAAAGTGGCCAGCCTACCTCCGATTACTCTGGAAGGATAAGGTGTCTCAAAAAATTTGAGCAACAGGTGAAACTAGTCGTTTCACGCTGCTACTATGCAGTAGCAACATGAGTGGTATTCTCCACTAACAGGATGCTGCCTATTACACAAATTAGTACTGTGGTATATGAATTTCAGTGCCATTGTGATACCAAACAGCACATCCCTTTGGCTGTTCGCAACAGTACCCAACCGTACCCAACCATTCATGCTGCAAAACTCAAAACATAGGGCAGAATCATCCCAGGTTTGCCCAAAGTGTGGTAGGGAGCAGGAAAAATGTTGTTTTACCCACTGACCGCAATGGTGGGTTTTCTCTGGTCCCATTCCCACCTCATTAATTATGCAGCCTCAGGAAACACGCCATCTCACTAGCGGGCGGCCCCTGATTTTACCCGCCACACCATCATCTCGCCGCTTCCTCATGCAGGCTGCCATATTTAAACTGCAGCCGCGTGCACTTCTTGATGCTTACAGCCCAAGACTGCTCCGGTGAAGACATGGTTGCAAATGCCAAGAAGAGTGCAGCCCCCCAATTCAGTGACATGTCCCTGGTACTTCTAGACGCCGTGGAGGCCTGCTGCAATGTCCTATACCCCAGCTCTGACTGCAGGAGGCCCATCAGTCTCACCACTCCAAATGCAGAGGTGGTGGCAGAGGTGGTCAGTCCCAATGCTGCACACAAGAGGCTGGCCATCCAGTGCAGAAAATGGATGAATGATCTCATTCGTGTCCCCAGGGTAATGCAACCATCTCATCACTCTAAACTCTCAAACTCAGAAGGCCATCACACATTCACTGGCATCTCACTCACTGCCAGTTCAAGGGACATCACCACTCACTGTCTCACACACCCTCACATCTCCATCTGACCTCATCTCTGCTAGAGACTGACTCCTCAGCCCTCACCACCTTTCAGCCACTTGCACAGATCAACATGTGTCCTCACACACACCCTGGAATACTCCCCTTCCCCAGTCCAGCCCTCACCTTGCAACCTCCTCCGTTGCCTGAGGCCACTTCACCCCCTGCCCCAAGCACGTCCTAGCCCTGCAGCCATTAAAAAGCCAGCCCCCATCTTATGGCTGGTCAGATGGGTAGAGACCTGCCTGTGAGCTCCCTTAAAAGTGACGTGGTGCTGCCTGCGAAGCCTGGAGCTGATGACTGAAAGAGGTCATCAAAGAGAAGCAAGGTAGGCAAACAAACCTCAAAGTCCCCAATGAAGTGCAGCTTGCCAGGTGCACTTCGCTTATGGACACTTGTGAAACACACCCAACATGCTCGGATGATCCCACGTGGGGAGGGGGTGGGGGATGATTCCAGCAAGCAGAACTTATAATGAGATCCTAAAGTATTGAATTTAGGTTCCTGACTTGCAGTGGCAGGAAACATGGCCACCATTGACGGGTGGAGTGGACGATCACAAACTGGTTTCACGACAGCGTGAAACTGATTTTAGGCTTTCTTGCTTTGTTGTTCCCCCCTCGCCTGCCATGATGCCCGATGCCAACGGGGCTGGAAAATTCCAGCCATAGTGTCCACATTAGATGTGATTCTGTGTTGGACAGCACTTGCTAAACAATCCTGATTGTGCTAAGAATTACACTGACAGCCAATTTAAAATTATCAGTTGGACTCAGTGTAGCTCACCTACACACATTGGAAGCTACATATGTTCATACATAGGGCCCTTTCCTTTGCAAACAGAAAGAGCATGTCCATGCATTGCACCTTTTTCAACTAAACAAAAGCTTGGGGGACAGCCATTCATGGGTTCATTCCTCATGGCATTGCCTTGACCAATCAATATTAACTTGCCTGGTTTGATTTAAAAAAAAAGGCTTGGCAGTCAACTATTCTTTGGTGCATTCTCCATGGCTATGCCTTCACCAATCAGAGACAACTTACCAACCAATCCGTACTCTCTTCTCATGCAGTTTAAATTGTCGTTCCCTTTAGAATTGGCATTCTTGTGAATCTGTCCTGATGTGTGCAAGCTGAGAAGCTTCAACAGCATGTCTCTTTTTTTCAGCAATGGTCAAGTTCTGTACTTCCTAACGACTATTTAAAGGAATAAATTCTTGGATGATGTATTTGAGAGTGACCAACGTCTGTGGAATGATACTAATTGAAGAGGGGAGAGATGAGAAGAAACTTTCATAGAAATATAATCAACCTTTACCATTCCTGAAAGACTGAGCAAGTCTAAAAAGATGATGAAAGAATTTGATAGTGTAGCTAAAGTGAAACAGTTTAGTCTGCTGGGAAAAGACGTAAATTAGAGCAAGGTCATTCTGTGTTGAAGCCACTACAAATTCACACACTCCATCCTGCCAATGACATTAAAACTCTATCCTCCAAAAAAGGTGATGGGGGAGGTAGAGAGCTACCGAAAATTTCAAAGGATTGATAGATTTTTGTTAGGCATGGGTATTAAGGGTTACGGAACAAAAGGAGAATATACAAAGTTGAGTTACAGATCAGGCATGATCTAATTGAATGGCAAAACCTGAGGGGCTGAATGGCCCACTTGTTCCTATGGTTATCACAGTCCTTGGCCAGTCCATAAATAACAACAAGTCCTGCTGGACTGAGAAAGAAAGAACTAATAATTCCAGCAACTTCAACCAAACCTGCTCTGTAAAACCCCATTTTACACCCCATTTTACAATGTTATCAAATAGGATAGTCACGAGAGTACAACTCCAGGATGGGACTAAGAGCTCCCAGCCAAACTCTTCATTCATCAATTAAAAAAACAGAATTCAATTACAACTCGTGCATTGAAATTAAAGGTTCCGATTTGAAATGTTTAACTAGAATGCAACCTATCAATAATGACCACCTGTTATTCTAGGCAACAACACAGCCACCAGTTAGTGTGAAAAGTGCCTGATGTATCACCAGCAACCTGGCTTTTGAATTTCTCGGGCATCTTTTTCCATCAGGGTTTTAGAATCTTGAGGTAGGATGCTTGGGTGAGATGGTGCCACTTTAGTCCAAAACAGCCCACATTTTCAAACCCACTTGTGCACAAGTGAAATATGAGATCCAATAACAGAGAAAAAAATAAATTGGGAATCTGAATGTGAGGTTGAAAGGCAAAATATTTATGGCGTACGTCCGGGTTACTCCAACAAATTGCACCTACAGAGAAATCAAGCATAGGATCAACAGGGCCACTCAGATCCATTTTCTCCTAAACTACTGGGACCATCAGAGAACATTGACGCATTATTTGGTCAACTCAGATTACTGTTACATTTATTAGACCATAGACAGGGGAGGGGGGAAAATTTAGCATCTAAACTGAACCCAATTCAGTCATTGGATTGCAACAAGAATTGACATAAAGTGTTATGCAACTCAGATCATCTTGCCTCTGACTATGGCTACAATATAAGTTCAGAATCTTTTTGCTACACTTTGATTTCTTATTGTTACTTTCCTTTTGTTTCCAGTGGAAGGTTTAAAGGTGGTGGAAATAGAGAAGTGTAAGAATGACCTGAAGACACTTAAAGATGAATTGTCTTTGGGAAACAGGTGAGAGACCTAAGTAATCAATGGGTATTGTCACTCGACCAGCGAGATAATTGCAATAAAACAGGCAATGCCAGTAGCATTACCAAATGCAGCCTTCCTTCCTTGGTTCTCTCCCATGCCTAGTGGCACATGAGGCAGATGAAGCACATGCTTACATCTGTTTCCATGGCTAGTTTTTACTGGAACAGGTTGCCAGCCTGTCACCAGAAGCTTTAACTTGAGGAGTGTCACTTGGCATTAACCATTGCTGAGCAGGAGACTCTCCCGCTCTTGCCACCTGCGATAGGCATATTAGAAGGATTTACAGGGTGGTACTTAACCTGTTTGGTCACATTATGAACACACCTTCCGTGGTCATCGAGTCCTGACAAACATGGAACTCTGGCTTGGAGGCAGGGACGCTACCCATTGCACCAAAGGACCTCCACACCAAATGCAGCAATGGACTGGAAATTAAATCAATTTGGGATAGGTCCCCTTTAAATGGTGCCATGGAATCTTTAACATCCAACACTGAGAGCAGACATGTCCTCGGTTGAAAGTCTTACCTGAAAGATGCTACCCTCTGTTCCAATAGTGCAGCACCCTCTCAGTACTATACTGCAGCGCCAGCCTAGATTATATGCTCAAATCTTAAGTGAGGTTTGATCCAATAACCTCTGACTCAGAGGCAAGAATACAGATACTGAGCCACAGCTGATACCTGGCTAGAAGAGCACCTGAGCGCTCCTAATTTTAATGCTTCTTATTTGTCAGATCAAACACATCTTGCAAACACACTATCGTGGAGGAACCTATAAAGCTGACTCTGCAACGTGATATCCCAAAATATCCCAAGGTAACTACCCAACTAAATTAAATCTAATAAGATGGAGCCATGTGCTATTGGATAAGAGAGTGAGAATAACCAACAATGTTCATTGATAATATCATTGCTAACTTCTGCTGGCTGGAAGGAGTAGAGGAAAATGTAGAGCTAGGTGAGGGAAGATCAGATTGAGTCATATGAGAGAGGAGATGACTTTGGTGGAGTCAGGACAGTGGAAGGGAGACTGAAGAGGTTGAATTGTTTTGTGTGGGAGGTGGGCAGAATGCAAATCAGGATGCTGTGTTGAGATGTGAAAATCATGCTCATTTTTGGACAACTTGATGTCTGGACTGATATAAAACCTATCATTAGCCTCAAACTACTCAGAAATCCTAATACCCTCCCAACTCACTGAAGTTCAAAGCGTAGAGGCACAGGTTGGCAGTAGTCGAAGCTTAGCTAGCTGCAATATTGCTGCAGATTAACCAGCTAAAATCCCATAAATTACAAGCACAGAATGGTACTAAATTTTCTGCAACCCATTAAGGAATTGTCATATAGGATTACCTGGAATTGAGTGGGAGGACTCCCAGTGTCCAGTGATAGGTCTACACGTCCCTATGATTGGTATGGCTTTATGTGGACCTTCCTAGTTTGGGTATTGCATTGCTAAGTACAAAATAATCAATGTATTTATACTGATTTATACTGGCCACTAATGCCTGAGGAACAAACCAAGGCTTAGTGAAGATTTGCTTTGGCTAAGATGGCCATTTTAGTGCAGTAGAGGCTCCTGTGATAAGGTTACAGAGACTGCATATCCGGGTGAGGAATATGGGCCATGCACCCCAACAGCCTTGCACTATCATTAGCATTGAGTTGACATTGCAATTACCCTTTAGCATTGGTGATTGTAAAGTTGAACAATGTTCCTACGAATAGTTTTATTAAGAGTGCCAATAAAAAAATAATTACATGGATGACTTAGGACCCATTTGTCAAACAAACAAACTCATTGTGTAGCTCTGCAAGAGTGGTCTCAAATTTCACTTGGTAAACAGATTTAATCTGGTTTTCACAGTTTATACACTCTTTCTGTTGACAGACACAAATCTGACATCAACTGTTATCCCACCCACATGAACTAAATGTCATTGTGAGATACTCTATGGACTATTGAAACTAGCTCAGGTCCAAGTTACTGACCAGTTTATTGAAATCAGAAGTTGATCCAATAAGTAGACTCCATTGGTCATTCTCTACATTTTCCATGCACCATTCCCTGGCCAAAAGGGAGGTCAGACAGACCTTTAGAGGCAGTTAGCCGTGAGGATTTCAAGTGGGTGTAACATTAACTTAACTGATACCACATTACTCTCCTGTGGAGAAGCATCTGACCTGCATTTGTCATCTTCCTTAATAGTAAAGTTGAAGAAAGAAATTTGCCACATCAGTAATTATACTATGCCTGCATGTGTATCTTTTGTAGAGAAACTGTAATACAAATACTTATAGGTTGCAGGTTGTGATTTTTTACATTCTACCCTTTTGTGCTCACCATACAATTGCTTTGAACCTGTTACTTCTGTTTATGACAGAACATATTGATGACCCATGTAGCTCTAACTAGGGTATAATGGTCTCAGAAGCAACAATAGGAATATACTGGATATTAAATAAAAGACTTGCATTTATAAAGCACTTTTCACAACCATTGGATGTCTCAAGATGCTTTAAAGCCAATTAAGTATGACAGTGACTGTAGTTCAAAAAGTAATGTAGGAAACACAGCAGCCAGTTTGCGCACAGCAAACTCCCACAAACAGCAATTTGATAATGACCAGATAATCTTTTTTTTGTGATGTTGATTAAGGGATACATATTGACCAGGTCACTGTGGATAACTCCCCTGCTCTTCTTCAAAATAGCTCCATGAGATCTTTTATATCTACCCAAGAACGCAGATGGGGCCTAGTTTTAACATTTCATCCAAAGAATTGATAGCATCTACTGGCAAAAGGAAACCATTTTACACACAGGACACCCAGTCCATCACTTGGATATATACATATTGCAATTAACGGGTCACAGCCCGATAGGAGAAAAAAATTAATATGCGTATTCTACAGTGTGTGAAAAATGTGCTATCCCATTGTGAAAATGTGCTATCCCATTGTGAAAAATGTGCTATCCCATTGTGAAAGCTCGCTGTCTCCTGTTCTTAGGAACATAGGAACAGAAGGCCATTCAGCCCGTCAAGCCTGTTCCGCCATTCAATATGATCATGGCTGATCGAACACGTCAATGCCTTTTACCTTCACTATCCCTATAACCGTTTACGTTATTGTTAATCAGAAATCTATCAATCTCTACCTTAAGCACACTCGATGACTGAGCTTCCATGGCCATTTGGGGTAGAGAATTCCAAAGATTCACAACCCTCTGAGTAAAGGAATTTCTCCTCATGGATTGTTGAAGATGAATGGTAAGAATTAATGGTCAGAATTCTTCAGATCTGTAAGTAAACATCCACTTAAGCTAAATTAATAATTAATAATCTAACAATCCATGATTGTTCATGGATTCAATAAGAACATAAGGAATAGACCTTAAGACATAAGAGCAGAAGTAGGCCATTCGGCCATCGAGTTTGATCCGCGAATCAGTGAGATCATGGCTGACCTGCTAATCCTCATGTCCATTTTCCTGCCTTTTCCCCATAACCCTCGATTCCCTTACTGTTTAAAAATCTGTCTATCTCAGCCTTGAATATACTTAATGACCCAGCCCTCTGTGGTAAAGAATTCCACAAATTAACAACCCTGTGAGAGAAGAAATTCCTCCTCATCTCTGTCTTAATTGGATGACCTTTTACTCTGAGATTATGTCCTCTGGTCCTAGACTCTTCCACAAGGGGAAGCAACCTCTCAGCATCTACCCTGTCAAGCCCCCTAAGAATCTTATGGCCTGAATCTTCTGGTCGGCGTGTGGGGGCGGGCCCCGCTCGCCGACGCGTAAAATAATGAGTGGTGATGTCAAGCGTGCGTCCCGATGTCACTGCGTGTCATTCCAATCTTCAGTTCGGCAGGCGTGCACCGAAGTTGGCTGCGTGTCCACCAAATTGTCAAAGGCCTATTAAGGCCATTTAAATAGCAATTGAAATAGTTAACAGGGCTGCCCATCCAACCTTAAGGTTGGTGGACAGGCAAAGAGCCCAGGCGGCCTTTGCATTTTTCATCGAACCTCATCCACAGGCAGGATGAGGTTTCATGAAGGGTTTATAAATGTAATAAAATTTTTTATTAAAATTGCTTGACATGCACCAGCTCATGTGACACTGATACATGAGGGGACATGTCTGAATTTTTTTTTTTCTTTACTTTGCTTCTGAAAAATTGAAATAATCTCCCTGAGGCACGAAGCTGCCTCGGAGAGATTTCTGCGCTCTTTTGTGCACGTGCGCAAAAGAATGCAGGCCTCAACTCTCCCTCCTCCTGCTCTCACAAGGAGTGCTCAGCGCTTCTGGGTGCGCGTCACGCTGGGCGGGCCTTAACTGGCGCACCCACGTAAAATGGCGGCGTGCAGCCAATCGCGGGTGGCAATCAGCTGCGTGCATGCCTGTGTCCACTCCCGCTCAGCCTGCCTGACGGGGAGAAAATTCTCCCCTATATGTTTAATATGTCTCATTTTTCTAAATTCCAATGAATACATGCCCCAATCTACTCCCCGTCTCTTCATTAGAAAATCCCTCCATAACCGGAATCAACCTAGTGAACCTTCTCTGGACTGCCTCCAATGCCAGAACATCTTTCCTTAGATAAGGGGACTAAAAATGTTCACAGTATTCTTGGTGTGGTCTAACTAGTGCCTTGTATAGTTTTAGCAAGATTTCCCTATTTTTATACTCCATTCCCTTTGAAATAAAGGCCAACATTCCATTTGCCTTCCCTATTACCTGCTGAAGTTGTATGTTAGCTTTTTGAGATTCATGCAAGAGGACCCCCAAATCCCTCAGTGCTACAACTTTCTTCAGTCTTTCTCCATTTAAATAATATTCAGGTCCTCTATTCTTCCTGCCAAAGTGCATAACCTCACATTTTTCCACATTATATTCCATCCACCAAGTTTTTTCCCACTCACTTAACCTGTCTATATCCCTCTGTAGATTCTTTGTGTCATCCTCAGCACTTGCCTTCCCACCTATTTTTGTACCATCCGCAAATTTGGCGATAGTACATTCATTTCCCTCAACCAAGTCATTAACATATATTGTAAATAATTGTGGCCACAGCACTGATCCCTGTGGCACTCCGCTAGTTACAGGTTGCCATCCTGAAAATGCCCCCTCCCCCCCATATCCTAACTCTCTGTTTTCTATTAGTTAGCCAATCCTCTATCCATGCTAATGTACTACACCAACACCATGGGCTCTTATCTTATTAAGTAGCCTTATGTGCGGTACCTTATCGAATGCCTTTTGGAAATCCAAATACATTACAGTTATTTGTTCCCTTTATCTATCCTGCTTGCTACTTCCTCAAAGAATTCCAATAAATTTGTCAGGCATGATTTCCCCTTCATGAAGCCATGCCGACTCTGCTTGATTATATTATGCAGTTTTAAATGCTCTGCTATTACATCCTTTATAATAGACTCTAACATTTTCCCAATGATAGATGTTAAGCTAACTGGCATATAGTTAGTTGTTTTTCCTCTCCCTCCCTTTTTGAATAAGGGTGTTTTCTAATCCTCTGGGACTTTTCCAGAACCTAAGGATTCTTGGATGATTACTATGAGTGCATTCACTATCTCTGCAGCTATTTCCTTTAATATCCTGGGATGCAACCCATCAGGTCCAGGTGACCTATCGGCCTTTAGCCTCTAGTACTTTTCCTCTAGTCTTAGTTATTGTATTTATTTCCTCCCCACTTTCGTCCCTTGATTATTTAGCATTTTTGGAATGCTATTAGTGTCTTCTACCGTGAAGACTGATGCAAAGAATTTATTCAACTCCTCTGCCATTTCCTGCTTCCCCATTATTATTTCCCCAGCCTCATTATCTAAAGGGCCTATATTGACTTTGGCCTCTCTCTTCCTTTTTATATATTTAAAGAAGCTCTTACTGTCCATTTTTATATTACTTGCTAGTTTACCCTCAAAGTTTATTTTCTCCCTCTTTATTTTTTTGGTCAACTTCTGTTGGCTTTTAAAACTTTCCCAATCCTCTGGCTTACCACTAATCTTTGCCACATTGTATGTTTTTTCTTTCACTTTGATACTATCCTTAACTTCCTTGATTAACCATGGTTGGTTTATCCCCTTCCTAGAATCCTTCTCCCTCACTGGGATATATCTTTGTTGTGAGTCATGAACTATTTTCTTAAACGTCTGCCATTGTTCATCAACCATCTTTTCAGCTAAACTCCTTTCCCAGTCCACTCCAGTCAACTCTGCCCTCATTCCTTTGTAATTATCCTTATTTAAGTTTAGCACAGTTGTTTCCAACCTAATTTTCTCACTCTCAAATTGAATTCTAAATTCCACCGTGTTATGGTCACTGTTTCCTAGGGGATCTTTTACTCTGAGATCATTTATTAAACCTGCCTCATTACACATTACCAGATCCAAAATAGCCTGATCTCTGGTTGGACCCACAACATATAGTTCTAGGAAACTGTCCCGAATACATTCTATGAATTTTTGCTCATGGCTACCCCCGTCAATTTGATTTCCCAATCTACATGAAGATTAGAGTCACTCATGATTAATGTACTGCCTTTTTTACATGCCCTCATTATCTCCTGATTTATTGTCTGTCCTACAGCATAGCTACTGTTAGGGGCCTATAGACTACTCCCACCAAGGCATCTTCCCCTTGTTGTTTCTTATCTCCAACCACATGGATTCCACATTTTCCGATCCGAGATAATTTTGTGTTATCATATTTATTCCATCTCACACTAACAAAGCTACCCAACCACCCTTTCCTTCCTGGCTATACTTTTGAAAAGTCACATACCCCTGAATATTTAGTTGCTTTGATCTCCTTGTAACCATATCTCCATTATGGCTATGAGATCATACCCATTAATCTCTATTTGTGCCGTTAATTCATTTATTTTGTTCTGAATACTCTGTGCATTTAAGTAAAAAGCCATTAATTTTGCCTTTTTACCTTTTTTCCCCCTTTTTACCCTATTTACTGCTGTTTTTTTTGTTTGTACACTCTGTCCCTTCCTGTCACACTCTTGGTATCATTACTTAAATAGCTGCCCTGCAAGGCTGCCATATTTGCTTTTGTCAGCCTCCGTATCCCCTCTCCAGAACACCCCCCCCCCCCCCCGCCCTCTATTTAGACTAAAGCCCTCTATACAGCCCTAGTTATTCGATTCACCTGGACACTGGTACTGGTCCCAGCAGGGTTCAAGTGAAGCCCATTCCACCAGAACAGCTCCTTTCTACCCCAGTACTGCCCCATGAACTGAAACCCATTCCTCCCACACCAATCTTTGAGCCATGCATTTAACTCCTTGACTTTATTTACCCTATGCCAGTTTGCCTATGGCTCAGGTAATAATCCCAAGATTATTACCTTGGAGGTTCTGCTTTTTAATTTAGCTCCTACACGTTCAAATTCTTTCAGCAGAACCTCCTTTCTAGTCCTATCCATGTCATTGGTATCAATGACATTGGTACTAACATGGACGATGACAGTTGGATCCCTCCCCTCCCACTCCAAGTTCCTCTCCAGCCCTGAGGAGATGTCCTTAACCCTGGCACCGGGCAGGCAACATAGCCCTCAGAACTCATGGTCACGGCTGCAGAGAACAGAATCTATCCCCCTAATTATACTGTTCCCTACCACTACTACATTCCTATTTCCTCCCCCCACTTGAATGGATCCCAGTACCACAGTGCCATGGTCAGTTCGCTCATCCTCCCTGTAGTCCCTGTTCTCATCCACACAGCTTGCAAGAATCTCATAAATACTGGACAATTGCAGGGGCTGAGGCTCCTCAAATGCTACCCTGTGGGTCCACGTACCTGCCTCACCTGCAGGGACCTCCTGACCCTGATCACAGACCAAATTCGAATTACTTAATCTGAGGGGTGTGACCGCTTCCTGGAGCAAAGTGTCCAGGTAACTTTCCCCCTCCCTGATGTGGTGCAATGTCTGCAGCTCGGACTCCAGCTCCTTAACTCAGATCTGAAGTTCCTCGAGACGCAAGCACTTACTACAGATATGTTCACTCTGGATCACCTTGGTGTCCAGCAGTCCCCACATGCTGCAGCAGCAACACATCACCCGTCCTGCTATCGCTATCAACACTAGTGTAAAAAAAATAATTACAATAAAGTGTAAAGAGCAGAGATATTAGTATCCATACTCTTTATACTTTATTGTAATTGATTTTTTTACACTAGTATCGATCTTATATTTAAAACGCTATATTTAAGAAAGAGAAAATAAAGACTAGAGACCTAAAAGCAAACTATAGACCTTAATTTTACTTTAAAGACTAGAAATACTCACCAATCCAACTCACCAATCTCTCCCTGCTCTTTTTAAATGAAGTCTCCCCGAGCCTGCGCCGCCATTTAATAGGCTGATCTGATTGTGGCCTTAACTCCACTTTCCTGCCTGCCCCCTATAAATCTTGACTCCCTTGTCAATCAAAAATCTATCTAATTCAGCCTCGGATATATTCAATGACCCAGCTTCCACTGTTAACTAGGGCAGAGAATTACAAATACCAACAGACCTCTGAGAGAATAAATTCTTCCTCGTTTCCATCTCAAACGGGAGACCCCTTATTTTGAGACTGTGCCCCGTAGTTCTAGATTTCCTGAGAGGAAATATTCTGTCAGTGTCTACCATGCCAAGCCCCCTCAGAATCTTATGTTTTAATAAGGTCATCTCTCATTCTTCTAAACTCCAATGAATATAGGCCCAATCTGCTTAACTTTTCCTCATAAGGAAATTCCAGGGTTCAGTCTAGTGAACCTTCTCTGAACTGCTTTCAACGCAAGTATGGCCCTCCTTAAGTAAGGTGACCAAAACTGTAAACATATTCTAGGTGTGGTCTCATCAAACGTCCTGTACAGCTGTAAAAAGACTTCCTTATTTTCGTACTCCATCCAATGCCACTTGCAATGAAGGCTAATGTTCCCTTTGTTTTCCTAATTACTTGCTGTACCTGCATGTTGACTTTTTGTGATTCAAGTACAAGGACATCCAGGTCCCTCTGTGTTGCAGCACTCTACAGTCTTTCTTCATTTAAATAATATTCTGCTTTTCTATTCTTCCTGCCAAAGTGGACAGCCTCACCTTTTCCCATATTATACTCCATTTGCCAAATTTTTGCCCACTCACTTTCTACAGCCCTTTTGCAGCTCTTTGGAGCCTCCTCACAACTTCATTTCCCACCTATCTTCATATCATCAGCAAATTTGTCTTCATCTAAGTCATTAATATAGATTGTAAGTAGTTGAGGCCAACCCTCTATCTATGTTGATATATCACTCCCAACACCATGAGCTCTTATCTTGTGTAGTAAACTTTTATGTGGAACCTTATCAAATGCCTTTTGGAAATCCAAATACACTACATCTACTGGGTTCCCCTTCATCCACTCTTCTTGTTACATCCTCAAAGAACCTCAAAACCAAATTGACTTTATTCGACCTTTCACAAAACCATGTTGACTCTGCCTGATTGTACAGTAACCTTGGGACAGAGGCCATGTCAGATTTCACATCTTGCTGGATTTTGGGTCAGGCGGTTCAGGGCATGGGTAGTTCAAACCAAACTGGGTTGGGTGAGGTCAATGGTCACACAAAGTGTGGGAATAGCCTGAGGGGCCTGCAAGTAGAAAAGTAGATAACTAGCCCGCCGCTGCACCGTGCCATTACAGCGCCTAGCCGAATTGTCCTGGTAAGTTATTTTTATCTTGCTCAATTAAAATTGATAGATGGCATATTCTAAAAATGTCCAGTTTTCAGACAACTCTGGTTTTTGGACATCCGGATTTGAGACACTGTACTTGTATCACGATTTTCCAAATGTTCTGCTGCTACCTCTTTAATAATGGATTCTAGCATTTCTGGCAATGATAGAAGTTAGACTAACTGGACTATAGTTTCCTACTTTACCTTCCTCCTTGCTTGAACATTTGCGGTTTTCCAATCCACCGGGACCTTTGCACAATCTAGGAAATGATGGAAGATTACAATGAATGCAGCCATTTCTTTTAAAACCTTCGGAAGCTGGCCATCAGGTCCGGGGAACTAGACAGCCTCAAGTCCCATTAGTATTCCGATTAGTTTTTGTCTAATGATTGTGATTCTTTATGCTTTTCCTTCCCTTTTGCCTCTATATTTTGTACTTTCTTGGGACATTTTCTGTGTCTTCAACTGTAAAGATGGATGCAAAAGGTTTACACCACCATTTCCTCCTTTCCCATTATTAATTCGCCAGTCTTGCCCTCTAAGCGACCAATGCTCACTTTAGCTACTCTTTTCCTTTTTATAAACTTGTAGAAACTGTTACTGCCAGTTTTTCTATTTCTTGCTAGTTCTCCCTCTTTTCTTTTAGTCATCTTTTTCAGGCTTCTAAAATTTCCCCAATCTTCTGGGATACCAACTAACCTTCGACACTGTACAACTTTTCTATTAATTTGATATCATCCGTAACTTCATTAGTTATCCTTCTGGTAGAATATTTCTTCCTCAATGGAATATATATTTGTTGAGAGTTATGAAATATCTCCTTAAATATCAGCCACTGCTCCTCTATCATCATACCTTGTTCCTCATTTTCAAATACATCCTGTTTAAAAATTTATTACTGAGCTAAATAATGAAGAAACAAATTCTAATTGATGTACACATGGCGCACAGAGCTCAATTAAAAATTAGAATCGCAGCAGGGCACATTGTACATTTGGTTTAGATGAAGTGGGAGTTTATTTACAGATCTGAAGAATTCTTACCGAGATATTTGTTGTTAGGGCCTTACAGAACATCAAACGTTGATATAGTATCATTTTGAATTTAAAAGCAGCTTTTAATTGAAATTTGTATTCGTGTTAACCTAATTGTACAATGTTATTCATGCACTCACTAACACCAGGAATATGTATTTGAGGTCAATGCCTCTTCCTCCACAATTCTGTGTTAGCTCACAATGTTGAAATCGGGAAAGGCTAAAATAAAATGATTCATTTAGGTAGATCTCAATCCCACCTGTACAGCTTCTCACCGACTGTTTCGTTATTCTTTCTCCAGAAACTTCTTACTGTTTCTTGAACATAATTTAATGCATTATCTTGGTAAATTATTGCTCAAATTGTTGACCGTTTCTTTGGGTGAAATAGTTGTTTCAATTTCTTTCCCTATCTCTGCCTGTCTCGCTCTCTCTCTCACTTCCCCCTTCTTTGTCTTCCCCATCTCTGTCTCCCTTCCCTCTTCTCTGTCTCTCTCTTCCCCCTTCTCTGTCTCTCCCCCCCTTCCTTCTCTCTCTCTCCCCCTTCCTTCTCTCTCTCCCCCCCACCTTCTTTCTCTGTCTCTCCCCCCACTTCCTTCTCTGTCTCTCCCCCGCCTTCCTTCTCTGTCTCTCCTCCCCCCCCTTCCTTCTCTGTCTCCCCCCCTTCCTTCTCTGTCTCCCCCCCTTCCTTCTCTGTCTCCCCCCCTTCCTTCTCTGTCTCTCCCCCCACTTCCTTCTTTGTCTCTCGCCCCCCCTTCTCTGTCTCTCTCCCCCTTCTCTGTCTCTCTCCCCCTTCTCTGTCTCTCTCCCCCCCTTCTCTGTCTCTCTCCCCCCCTTCTCTGTCTCTCTCCCCCCCTTCTGTCTCTCTCTCCCCCCCTTCTGTCTCTGTCTCCCCCCCTTCTGTCTCTCTCTCCCCCCCCTTCTGTCTCTCTCTCCCCCCCTTCTGTCTCTCTCTCCCCCCCTTCTGTCTCTCTCTCCCCCCCTTCTGTCTCTCTCTCCCCCCCTTCTGTCTCTCTCTCCCCACTTTCTGTCTCTCTTTCGCCCCCTTCTGTCTCTCTTTCGCCCCCTTCTGTCTCTCTTTCGCCCCCTTCTGTCTCTCTTTCGCCCCCTTCTGTCTCTCTCTCGCCCCCTTCTCTGTCTCTGTCTCTCGCCCCCTTCTCTGTCTCTGTCACTCTCCCCCTTCTCTGTCTCTGTCACTCTCCCCCTTCTCTGTCTCTGTCACTCTCCCCCTTCTCTGTCTCTGTCACTCTCCCCCGGCTCTGTCTCTGTCACTCACCCCCGGCTCTGTCTCTGTCACTCTCCCCCGGCTCTGTCTCTCCCCAGCTCTCTCTCCCCTATCTCTGCCTCTCTCTCTCTCCCCCCACCTCTGTCACTCTCTCTCCCCATCCCTGTCTCTCTCTCTCCCCCCATCTTGTCACTCTCCCACTCTCTCCCCCATCTGCCTCTCTCCCCCATTTCCATCTCTTTCTCTCCCCCAACTCTGTGTGTGTCTCTTTCTCTCTCTCCCTCTCTCCCCCATTTCTGTCACTCACTCTCCGCCCCATCTCTGTCTCTCTCTCTTTCTCCCCCATGTCCCTCTCTCCCCCATTTCCATCTCTCTCTCCCCCAACTATGTCTCTCTCTCTCCCTCCCCCATCTCTTGTATCTCTCTCTCCCCCATCTCAGTCCCTCTCTCTCCCTCATCTCTTGTCTCACTCTCTCTCACCCCATCTCTGTCTCTGTATCTCTCTCTCTCCCCATCTGCCTGTCTCTCCTTCTCGCCCCATCTCTGTCTATCTCTCCCCAATCTCTGTCTCTCTCCCTCATCTCTGTCTATCTGTCCCCTATCTCTGTCTCTCTCTCTCTGTCTCTCTCCCTCCCCCAGCTCTGTCACTCTTTCTCTCTTTCCCCCATCCCCACCTCTCTGTCTCTCTCTCCCCGTCTCTCTGTCTCTCCCTCCCCATCTTTGTCTCTCTCCCCCATCTCTTTCTCTCACCCTCATCTCTGCCTCTCGCCCCATTTCTGGCTCTCTCTCCCCATCCCTGTCTCTTTCTCCCCCCAGTTCTGTGTGTCTCCCTCTCCCCTATCTCTGTCTCTCTCTCCCCATCTCTGCCCCCCCCCTCTCTCTCCGCCATCTCTGTCTCTCGCCCTCTCTCTCCACCATCTGTCTCTCGCCCTCTCTCTCTCCACCATCTCTGTCTCTCTCTCTCTCTCTCTCTCTCTCTCCACCATCTGTCTATCCCTCCAGAATCTCTGTGTCTATCTATCTCTATCTCTCTCTCCCCCATTTCTGTCTCTCGCTCTCTCTGCCCCATCTCTGCCTCTCTCTCCGTCTATCTCTGCCCAATCTCTGTGTCTCCCTCTATCTCTCTCTCTCCCCATCTATCTCTCTCTCTATCTCTCTCTCCCCATCCCTCTCTCTCTCCCCCACATCCCTCTCTCTCTCTCTCCCCACATCCCTCTCTCTCTCTCCCCACATCCCTCTCTCTCTCCCCACATCCCTCCCTCTGTCTCTCCCCACATCCTCTCTCTCTCTCTCTCTCTCTCCCCACATCCCACTCTCTCTCTCCCCACATCCCACTCTCTCTCCCCACATCCCTCTCTCTCTCCCCACATCCCTCTCTCTCTCTCCCCACATCCCTCTCTCTCTCTCCCCACATCCCTCTCTCTCTCTCCCCCCACATCCCTCTCTCTCTCTCTCCCCACATGCCTCTCTCTCTCTCCCCACATCCCTCTCTCTCTCTCCCCACATCCCTCTCTCTCTCTCCCCACATCCCTCTCTCTCTCTCCCCACATCCCTCTCTCTCTCTCCCCACATCCCTCTCTCTCTCTCCCCACATCCCTCTCTCTCTCTCCCCACATCCCTCTCTCTCTCTCCCCACATCCCTCTCTCTCTCTCCCCACATCCCTCTCTCTCTCTCCCCACATCCCTCTCTCTCTCTCCCCACATCCCTCTCTCTCTCTCCCCACATCCCTCTCTCTCTCTCCCACATCCCTCTCTCTCTCTCCCCACATCCCTCTCTCTCTCTCCCCACATCCCTCTCTCTCTCTCCCCACATCCCTCTCTCTCTCTCTCAACCATCACACTCTCTCTCTCTCTCTCCACCCCATCAGTCTCTCTCCCCATCACTCTCTCTCTCTCTCTCTCTCTCTCCTCCATCACTCTCTCTCTCCCCATCCCTCTCTAACTCCCCCACCCCTCTCTCTCTCACATCTGTCTCTCACCCCAATCCTTCTCTCTCTCCCATATCCCTCTCTCTCCCACATCCCTCTCTATCTCTCTCCGCATCACTCTCTCTCTCCGCATCACTCTCTCTCTCCGCATCACTCTCTCTCTCCGCATCACTCTCTCTCTCCGCATCACTCTCTCTCTCCGCATCACTCTCTCTCTCCCCATCACTCTCTCTCCCCATCACTCTCTCTCTCCCCAATCCCCCTCTCTCTTCCACATCTGTCTCTCTCTCTCCCAGATCCCTCTCTCTCTCCCACTGCTCTGTCTCTCCCCCCCTTCTCTGTGTCTCTCCACCCCTTCTCTGTCTCTCCCCCCCCTTCTCTGTCTCTCTCCCCCCTTCTCTGTCTCTCTCCCCCCTTCTCTGTCTCTCTCCCCCCTTCTCTGTCTCTCTCCCCCCTTCTCTGTATCTCTCCCCTCTTCTCTGTCTCTCTCCCCCCTTCTCTGTCTCTCTCCCCCCCTTCTCTGTCTCTCTCCCCCCCTTCTCTGTCTCTCTCCCCCCCTTCTCTGTCTCTCTCCCCCCCTTCTCTGTCTCTCTCCCCCCCTTCTCTGTCTCTCTCCCCCTTCTCTGTCTCTCTCCCCCTTCTCTGTCTCTCTCCCCCCTTCTCTGTCTCTCCCCCCCTTCTCTGTCTCTTTCCCCCCCTTCTCTGTCTCTCTCCCCCCCCTTCTCTGTCTCTCTCCCCCCTTCTCTGTCTCTCTCCCCTCTTCTCTGTCTCTCTCCCTCCCTTCTCTGTCTCTCTCCCCCCCCCTTCTCTGTCTCTCTCCCCCCCCCCTTCTCTGTCTCTTTCCCCCCCTTCTCTGTCTCTGTCCTCTCCCCCGGCTCTGTCTCTTGTACTCTCCCCCGGCTCTGTCTCTGTCACTCTCCCCCAGCTCTCTCTCCCCTATCTCTGCCTCTCCCTCTCTCCCCCCACCTCTGTCACTCTCTCTCCCCATCTCTGTCACTCTCTCTCCCCCCATCTATTGTCACTCGCCCCCTCTCTCCCCCATATCCCTCTTTCCCCCATTTCCATCTCTCTCTCCCCCAACTATGTCTCTCTCTCTCTCCCTCCCCCATCTCTTG